>NW_008327613.1:554669-570842 GCF_000622305.1 Nannospalax galili
AGAAAAGAGAAAGACAAAGACAGAGACAGAGAGACATACACAGAGAGAGAGAGAGAGAGAGAGAGAGAGAGGAAAAGCGCTAAAATGTTAACAAGAGCTCCTTCTAGACTGAGATAGTAAAAGATTTATATATTATATTTTTCCAAATTTCATACAATAAATTTGAAAACAACAAAGTTCAGTAATCAGGAAAGAGAGTTGGTGTAAGACGTGTGTGTCTGTGTGTGAATGAATTTGTGTATATAAATAAAAAGATGGGTGATGGGGCTGGAAAGATGGCCCAGGAGTTAACAGCACATACTGCTCTTTCTTGCAGAGGACCCGAGTTCAACACCTACATGGTAGCTCACAACTGTCTGTAACTCCAGGGGATCCACACCTGTGACACCCTCTTCTGACCTCTTTGGGTACCAGGCACACATGTGGTACACATACATATGTACAGGCAAAACACTCATATACATAAAATAACAATAAATCTTTTTTAAAAAGGTCCCAAGAAAAGCCTGCTTAGTCTACACGTAGGACTACCAAGAGGACAACTTTTCCAAAGTAACAGCTCTATTTTAGTCAAACAGCACAGATGACAGCATGCCCCCAGCGTGCACCAGCTGAGGTGGAGTGGAGAGTCTAGACCCTAGCTAACAATAAAGAGCCAACCCCACAGCAAATGAAGTGGTGAGGGGGTAGGCTGAGTAAGGAGCCAAGACTCTCATCTCTGCCAGCGAACAAAAAAGGTCCCAACTCTGTTGCCAGGGAGACCACACAAGGAGCCTGCACTTTTATAAACATTCTTCAACAAACTGAAGACATTCTCCTCTATTCCTGTATACATACAAGCATACATTCATGTATACACACATATACATATATGTATTTGTGTGTGTGCGGTGTACGTGTCTGTGCAGGTGCATGTGTAGAGACCAAGGGAGGCCTTCAGGTGCCCTCCTCTATCACTATATTAGTCACTTTTCTGTTGCTGTGATAGAAACACTGACCCAAGCAATTTATAGTTTAGTTGAGCTTACGGTTCCAGAGGAATTACAGTCTGTCATGGCAGGGAGGCTGGAGGTGGCTGGAACAGGAGCAGCAGAAGCTAAGCTCGTACATCATCACCCAGGCACAGGAAGCAAGAGAGCGACTGGAGATCTGGCAAGGCTTAAGAACTCTCTAAGCCCACCCCTCAGTGATGTGCTTCCTCCAGGATAGCCACACCTTCTAAAACCTCCCAAAACAGCGCCATCATCTGGGTACAAAGTGTCCAAATACTTGGAGCCTATGGGGGACATTTTCATTCAAACCATCACACACTCTCTGCTTTACCCTTGGGACAGGGTGTCTTGGTATACCTGAAGCTTGGTATTTTTAGACCAGCATGCCCCAGCAATTTTCCTACCTCCATTATAGATGCATCCGAGTGTTAAAGATCTGAACACAAGTCCTCATGCTTGTGCAGCAAACATTCTTACCTAGTGAACCGTCTTCCCAGTGCCTCTATTATATTTTCTAACTTTAAAAAAATCATGACTCTGTGTTGAATCCTTCCTTCCTCACTGATTCAATGATGTGATCACTCTTTCACATTTAGTTAATATGGTGCAGTACACTGACTCATTTTCAAGTACTGAACCTTATGTTCCTGGAAAATAAACACTTTTCCACAGTGTATAATTATTTTTGTATATTGATGAATAGTGTGTGTGTGTGTGTGTGTGTGTGTGTGACATGAAGCTTCTCTGTGCGGCCCAGAATGGGCCTGAATTTGTGGGATCGAGGCATCCTCTTGCTTCATCTGGCACTACAGGTGACATTGCACCTGGTCTGGTATCTGCGAAGAGTGAGGATGACTGCATCCATACTTACGACAGATATTTGTTTGATTTCTTTTCTGGACTGTCTCATTGATTTGGGCATCAGCATAATGATACTTACAATTCACTGACCCACCATCCCTTCTGCTGTGTTCTTCCAGTTAAGTGATCGATCCTACAGCCCTGAGTCAAAGAGAGGAAGGAAACAAACTTATCTCTCACCCACAGAAGAGCAAAGAATTTGGGGATCACACTTTAAAGCTAAATCATGCTTTCCTAAGAAGGTATTAGCATCAGAGTTTCAAGATAAAATGCATTATTTCAGGAGTGATTTAATGATAAAGTGGTACTGTACTTTTTAAACATTGCAGGCTAAATCTTTCGGGGTGGACTTGGGTGGGGAATGGGTGGAGGAGGGAGGAGGTCACCTTGCCTTTCTGCCTTATCTCCATTGTTTCTATGGGAAATGTGTTTCGAGTTCCCAGAACAAGCAAACTTTTGTAGCCTAGCCCTTTTTTGTGTGTGTATGCGTTGTATTATGCTTTTAAATTCATAAGTTTAAAAAGCCAGTGGTGGTAGCCCATAGATGGTGCCTGGCAGGGCCTGAAAAATGATTAGATAAGAAAATAGTGGTGACGGTTACAGAGGGCAATAAAAGTTCCTGAATATGCTTTCCTGTGTACCAGGGCTGCTCTCTGTTGGATCAGTGCCATTCCTAGACCAGGGACAGCTGACCCAGGGTGTGTGCTTCCTCCCTGGCCCAAGGGCCAGTACTAGAGTGTTTCCTTGACAGTGTGTGGTTTCCTGGGGAGCCTTGCTTCTCGATTCTTTCTTAGCTTAGTCAGCAGAAGAATAGACTAGTGCATGACCACAAACCGGGTGAAGGTTGAACACTTCACATTAGCACATGGTCAGCTTTAGGGTGGAACCTCTTGCTTAGACTAACATTAGCCATTATTGTTACTAAACTCATTTTATTACTTTAAAAAATATATTATTTATTATTTTTATTTTTATGTGTATGAGCTTATTGCTTGCATGTGTGTAAGTGCACCCATGTTGTGCAATGCCCATGAAGATCAGAAGAGGGTGTTGAATTCCCCTGGAACTGGAGTTTCAAATGGTTTTTAGTACTGGGAATGAACCTGGGTCCTCTGTAAGAGTAGCCAGTGCTCTTAACCACTGAGCTATCTTGCCAGTACTTAAACTCACGATATATGGAAACCCCTTACACAGTGTTCCTTGCTAGGTGAGATGGTCAGTCTGCTCAGATAGTGGTTTCCATGGATGAGGGACTCCTTTAAGAAAATGTCTGTTCTTGAAAGAAGGTATCCAGATTTCTATCTTATTTTGGTTGCTAGTGCTGCCTTGATACCTCTATTTATCTAACTCCCTAATATCTCCATCTTTTACATAGCTTTTCTCTCAGAGAGGCTTATTTACAGTCTTGTTTTCCACATGGAGGGTGGGCTAATGTTTACGGGGTGTTCCTGTCCACCTGAATGGGGACAGTCGGCCTCCTTTCATTGACTTCCAATTGTCTTCCGTATTTTAAATGTTGGCTTTGTTTTCTCTGGTTCCTTAAGGGGATCTCACACCCTTGTTCTTCTACCACCCCACTAGATTCTGGAACAGAATTTCTACATTGTGTCCTGGATGACAGCAGATGCTAGCCTCCTTGGAAGCTGGTGTGATGGGGACAGGTTTGGGTACTCTGGATTGTGAAGAAAGTGGAGCTGAAACCAGTGATGATCAAGAAATTAATACAAGCACCTCCCCTTCCACCTGCTAGACTTGGAGGCTTTGACGTGTGTTTAATTGATGACTGACAGCAGACTGTGCTGTGCTATGTTAAAGGCAGGTTGCAGTCACAGGATTGTATGCAGATGTGGATCAGTAGCCTTCTTTGGGCCATGCATCCTTGGGCAGTATGGAAAAGCCCCTGGTTCTTTTCTGAGAAGAATTCTGTTAAACATCTCAAAGACACAGACTTTAATGGGAAAACATTTCCACTGAAACACAACCGTTCAACTGTGTATGTACAGGAATATGAGGAATATGTATGTGCTTTGCTAATTAAGAGTGGGCTCTAGTGACAGATGGGGTTACTTCTGTGATTTCAAAGCAGTATAATTTCAAAGCAAATGGATTTCAAGATATAGTTACATGTATGATGTAATATGAAAGCATCTCTTATTTCAACTGGAGATAAAGTCACAGGTTCTGATAATAATGCCCTAGCAGTTGCCTTAATCCATGGTGCCAAATTTCAGTTATAGGTTCATAAAAATAAAGGTTTAATTTCTTTCCTCTTATATTAGTCAGTGTTATCATTTGAGTCTGAAAATCCCCGCAAGCAGGCTCATGTGTTTGAACAGTTGGTCCCCAGCTGGTGGTGCTGTTTTAGTAGGCTGTGAAACCTTTAAAAGGTGAAGCCTAGCCAACAGACACAGGCTACCAGAAGCACCAGGCCTTTGTTATAGACCACCTCCCATTCTGATTTTGATCTAGCTCTCTCTACTTCCCATGTGCAAATGCCTGTGGTCAGCTGCAAACTCCCACCACTGTGGACCAAGTCTCTTCAGCCCTCATACCTTTCCCACCACGATGGTCCAAATCCTGTGATCCATGAGCCCAAATATACCTTTCTTTTCTTAAGTTGCTTCTGACAAGTATTCTGTTACAGAGATGAGAAAAGTAACTAATATAGTCAACTTTCTGCCACTATAACAGATACCTAGGATAATCAGCTTACAAAGAGGAAAGCTTAATTTGGGCTTACAGTTTTAGAGATTTCAGTCCATGGTCAGTTGACCCCATTATATGGCCTGTGGTTAAGCAGCACATCCTGGTAGGAGATCATAGCAGGTCAAAGTCACTGACCACATGGTCAGGAAATAAAGGAAGAAAGGGGAAGGGTCCAAATATCCCCTTCAAGGACACATCCCCAAAGACCAAGAGACCCTCCACTAGATACCACCTCTTAGAGGTTTCACCATTTCCCAATAGCACCCTAATGAACAGAAAATCTTTATTACGTGAATCTTTGAGGGACATGTAAGAGCCAAACTACAGCATCACCCACATTCCTGTCTCCTTAAATACATACAGGGACACTAAGGTAAAGATCTCTGCTTGTACAATGAGAAGGCCAATTTGATTTGGCAAACAGATCTTTGATTCTGCAAAGGAGGCCCCTGGGCCATGCACAGGAATAAGGACAGGTCTACTGGTCAGTATGATGTCTTGTGAGGTTAGTCCTATTGCTCCAGGAAGTTAGTTTTCAAAAGTTCCTGATGGCTTGAGGTAGGGAAGGAGATGCAGGGTAGACTCTTTGTGAGAGAGACTTGGCCAGGGGCAGAGTCTAGGGCTCCTCCAGGACTGTGAAGTGGGGAAGACATGAATGTATTAGAGGGCAGATCTAAAATGTCCCCCGAAGACTCATGTGTTCAAGATTTAGTACCCACCTTGACACTATTGAGGGGTGGCGGAAATGTTCAAGATGGTCTTAACCGCAGTTTTAGGTCATTGGAGCATGCCCTCACAGGGGACTGTGGAACTCTGCTCTTCCTTTGTGCATCATGTCCATCCATGAAGTCTATTTGCTTCTGCTGTGATGTGTTCCCTAACCATAGGCTCAAAGGGAAGGGGCCAATCAATCATTGTCTAAAATCTCTGAAGCCATGAGCAAAAATGAACTTTTCTTCTTTTTGAAGTTGATTATTTAAGGTTTTCTCTTGTCGTTAAAATAATAGAAAGGTAGCAGTGTTTCAAGTGCAGGGTGTCTGCATGGGCTCAGTTCTGGTGAAGGCTGTGTAGACTACATCACATCATGTGTCACAAATGCCAGAGGGAGAAACCACACTCCTATGTAAGAAGCCAGAGAGCTCTTCAGAGCTGGGCTCACGTTAACAACAGCTTGCTCTTGAGAGAGGCTGGGGGTCTCACCGGTGCTACTTCAGTCCCTTCCAAAGCCAGCTGTCCCGTTGATCTGACCCCTTCCCATCAGGCCTCCACCTCCACATTGTGCACCAGAGATCCAAGTTTCTATCTAGTACATGAGCCTTTGCGGAACAAACGGAAGAACATTAAACCATGCCACTAGGTGCTTGGAGATGGGACAGTGGAGAGCAGGGATGCATCCTGGGAAGGAGAACAGGAAGTTAGGAGTTCCCAGGCCTACATCAGACAATTTAGCAAGCAGTCAGGTGGAAGAAGGAAAGGGTCAGATCTGCCAAGAAGATGGAAAGGTTTTGTCTAAAAATGTGTTCTTACAAATGTTAGATCACAGACCTTCTAGCTGTCTTTCTCGTCCAGAAATCGGGCCACCCCCCCTCCCCTGCAACTCCCTCTCCCTGCTCGAGATTTGATAAGTAGCTTGTGCTGTGTTGTGTGACATTATAGCTCTGCCCCACTGAAGCTGCAAGACAAGTTTATGGCCCTACCTAATGCTTTCTCCTTGGCACATAGGCTAGGGCAGGCTATATGACGTTGTGTAGAACTTCCTGCCACCTCCTGAAAACCTATGAAAGTAAAGGTTTCCTTTGTCTCTGGGTGCTTGAAGGCTCTCCTTCCATCCTCTGCCATGCTATGCATGGGCTCTGTCCTCAAGCAGTTCTCAGGTCTTGAAGAGAAGCCTCTCTCCCCCTTCCAAAGTCCCATCATGCTACCTCTGATATTGTCCTAGTTGGCTTTCTAGTGCTGAGACGAAGCACTAACTAAAACCAGCTTGAGGAGGAAAAGGTTTATTTGGCTTACATGTTCCCATCATAGTCCATCAGTGAGGGACACCAAGGCAGAAAGTCACACAGGGTGGGAACCTGAAGGCAGGAGCTAAAGCACAGACCGTGGAGATATGCTGATCACTGGCTTGCTCCTCTGGCCTGTGCTCAGCCTGCTTTCTTATACAATTCAGGACCACATGCCCAGGGGTGGCACTACCCACAGTGGCTGAGCCCTCCTACATCTCTCTAAAATCAAGAAAATGCCTCACTGACATGCCCACATGCCAGTCTGATAGAGGAAATTCCCTAGGTTTCCCTCTTTCCAGGGGTGTCAAGCTGACAACTGAAGCTATTTAGCGCAGGTGATGCTCTAACTTTCCTAATACTCTCCAATTTCAAAGCTGGATCATGACCACTTCCCAGGGTCTGAAGCCTCCCTCTCCTAATAAAGCGCATTCTGAAGGGTAATTTCATGACAGCTCCTTTCCTGAACCTGCCATTTTGACCAATCCTTCTGTAACAAGGAGAAAAAAAGAAAACACCACATGCATCCTCATGACTTCACCCAGGGCCTGTGAAGCACACACAAGACCCTGGGTTCCAGTCCCAGCACCAACCCTCTGTATTCCAAGAGCCTTGGCATCTTCTATGGCCTGAAGTGGGTAGGCTGCAATTAACAGGTTGCTACTTCCATTTCAAGATTTTCAAACAACAACATGGGCTGGAAAAAGATCTTTCTCCTTCTGCCCCCATGTCCTTTAGTTCTTCTACTAAAATGCCTGATGATTGACAGTGGGACAGACCTTGCACTGAGCTTGATGGTGGCTGCACATGAAAAGAGGATTCTAGTTTTTAAATTGGTTATTTATTATTTATTTGTATTTATTTTGCACTGCTGTATTCATTTACATTGCCCAGGGCTATTCAAGTGTTCTTTTGACCTAGCTTCACCCCAGCCCTGAGGAGTAGATTTCTGTGTGTGTGTGTGTGTGTGTGTGTGTGTGTCTTTGCAGTGTGCATGTATGTACATGCATGTTTGTATGCATGTGAGTACACGTGGGGGGTCTGCCAGTGCACATGTGTGTGCATACATATATGCCTTTGACTTTCCCACAATGATGAACTATAACTTATAAGCTGAAACAAAGCCTTTTCTCCCCTAAGTTGATTTTTGTCAGGCTGTTTTATCATAGCAACAGAAATGAAGTTAGGACAGCAAGTGTCCAAGGACAGAGGAGCACTGGTGGAGAAGGTGGTAACTAAGTGTTATGCTCCATGTCTTGGGTGGCTGCTAAGTTGAACTGAACTGGCTGAAATTATGCGCTAAAGCTTTCAAAGGATAACAAGATCACATTGAAAAAGCAAAAGGGACACTGTTCTCATGGCCTTTCTGAAGTGTGATCACATCTAGGGCATTTTCAATGTACTGCCATTCCCATTGGGTCCTGATTTTGATACATCTTTAAGGACTCTTTACAGGTCCCATAGGAGAATGACAAAACTGAGGGTGAGAGACTGGGCTATGATCAGAGCCCACCCTGCCCTATACACCCACCCTTTCCTTTGCTCACAGAAATGGCACAGGGGTCTAGCCACTTTTCCCAGGCAGTTCAACAGCCTGACTCTGCACCTTCTCCTCACCCTGGAGGGTTCAAAGGTGCCCCCAGCATGTCAGGAGGGGATGGCAGTATGTCTTCTCAGCTCACTATGAGGCCCATTTCAAGCATAACAAGGAAGGATCCAGCCAAAGTTGAATCCTTCAAAAGCAAGACCATTATTTTTGTGTGAACGCTACCTCCTGTTGATGAAACCAGTAGTTCTCAAGCTTTGATCACATTAACAGAAACCAAACTAGACTAGTCAAATTGACAATTAGAACTAAGCATCACATTGGTCCAGTCCCCATATCCCAGCCAAACCTCCTCCCAGATCAGCAAAGCCAAGATGTTTGTTGACAAGTGAATCTCTATGTGAATCTTTATGATCTTAGCAGATTCCTTTCCCTCCCCTCTCTTCTGCTTCCTTCCTTGTTGAGAGGGTCAAACCCAGGGCCTCATGTATGCTAGACAAGTGTTCTGCCACTAAACCACATCTCCAGTCTGGCAGATGACTTTTGAAGGCACCTCATGCCTAATGCCAAAGGGAGATGAAAACTGACACAAAGCCCAGTGCTGTAGACATTTTAATGCAAAGTTCACAAATTAGCAGTGAGCAACGGCCTTCAAACCTGACTTTCCATAACATTAACCATGGCTGGAAGACGACAGATAAGTAGCATGAAAATTCTGCCTAAGTGCTTTGCTGGCTGCTGTACCCTGGGTTGCCATCAGGGTGTGATTTCAGAAGTCTGACTTGCAGGTGCCCACACTTGGCCCCACAGCCCAGGTATCAGCTCCTTCTATTTTCCTGCAAACCAGGTGCAGCTGCGAGCTGCAGGCACAGCCTATGGATTCGTTTTTTTTTTTCCTTGTAGTTGTGACCAAATGCCTGAGAAGAAACAACTCAAGGGAGGAAGGGCTTATTTTGGCTTACAGTTAGAGGAACTATAGCCCACCATGGCTGGAAAGGTGTGGCAACAGGTGAGGCTGCTGGCCACCTTGTGTATGTAGTCAGGAAGCAGAGAACAGACTGGAAGTAGGGCCAGGCTGTAATACCTCAAGGACCACCCCAAGGGACTCACTTCCTCTAGCAAATTTCCATCTACCTCCTACAACCTTCTAAAGCTAGTGGAGGATAAAGGATTCAAACATATAAACTTGCAGGGCATATATAGTTCACATTTGAACGACAACAGCCTACATTTCATCCTTATCTGGTCTCTACTCCTGCCTTGAGCCTGCTTACCCTGCCTCTTTTCAGGGTGTCCTTTGTGCATCAACCCCCTCCCCCACCGGCCCTGCTTGTAAAATTGCCAGTCGAAGTGCCCTCCCTAGCACCTGCTTAATAGGGTTGATAAAACCAAGCTGGCACAGTGACTTTTATCTCCTGGGATTTTGCAAGACTCCAAGAGATGGACTTTTATGTGGTGTGGTGGCGTGATTCCCTGTCCACTTGAGGGGAAGTCTGCCTCCTGTAGTGAGCCCTACTCTATGAGTAGTGTGGCCTTTAACACTGAGTGAGTGTGCTCTTGCACCCGTTAGATCTATCTGAAACACTCAGAACAGGATTGAGTGCACTTGTGGCATGTTGGGTCTAGCTGCTCTTGATTCTCCATCCCAAGTTTGATTTACCTGTATTCCTACAGAAAGCTCCTGGCCTGCCGAGACTAGTCTACTCCAGGTACCTTCCTCCCTCAGAGCCTCTGCTGAAACTTTTGCCAAAATTCATCCATAGAAGCAAGCTCTGAAGGAGGAGAACCAGTGTTAACAGAAGTAGTCATGGCTGATATGGAACAGGATTCGATGGTGGTAATCAATCTTCTCTGTTCTAGGAGGAACTTGGAAGGGCTGTCATAAGGCAGCTCCCAGTTAACCATAGTGATAATCTTCCTCCCGACCCCTCTCCTCCTCCTGTCTCAGTCATCTTATAATCAACTCCCAGCTAAACCAGCACAGCCGAGCTACCTGGCAACAGGCGCTCTAAGGATGAGTCTACTTTCCAAACAAACCACACGTACCAAAACCTTTGTTTAGAGTCTGCTTTGGGGGTGATCTCAGCTAAGACGCTTTTCAAATAAATGGGAAACTCTGACACTCTGGGTGGGTATGGACTCTGCCACTCTCAAGAAACTTGGAGCGTTTGGTTGGTGAGCAATGCTGCAGTTTCCTTTCCCTCTTTATTACTTCTTCAACAAGTCCAAGTCTTCCTCTTACGGGGTTTCAAAAGTACAGCTGATCTGTGATTTGGAGATACCAGAGAAAGTTTCCAAAATAAGATATAGGGCTAGATATTCAGGACACCTCCAACTCATGAAAGTCAGGTATCTTTCGTAACAGAAGACTTTATTATTTATTATTTATCTGTCCAGTACTCTCCTGCTTCATATTTTAGTTCATTTAAACTTCACAAAGAGCTGGTGTCTCAAAGGGGTCTCATTACCATTAGAGAGAAGAGTAAACGGTCACAGAGAGGTCCTGCAACCTGTCTGAGGTTGCACGGGTAATAATTATGGAACCGTGATTCCAATCTAGGTAGTCTGGCCCAGAACCCATTCTCTCAGCCACCTTGACATAAGGCTTGCAAGGATGATTGCAGAGAGGCATTTGAAGCATATGTTCTCACAGAAACTCAGGCAGGTTTTGCTCTTCCTTGAGTCTGACCAGTTGTCCTCTGCCTAGAGAACCGTGCTCTTCTCCTCCCAGAAGGGACGTTTGTCGGAGTGGTTGGTATCCAGTTCCCACAGACACCCTGGTTGCCCACCTTTGACCTTGGTTCAGGGTAGTCTCACCCAACCTGAAATACCTCTGACTCTTGGCACCTTGGAGTATGCTGGGGTGCTTTCTTTAGATTAGGTTTTAAATTGGTACAAAATAATGGGTTTCATTAGGACATTTTCACACATGTATCATTATACTCCGCTCACATTCACCTCCTCATTACCCTCTCTTGTCCACCTCCTCCCCTCTTTCCTTCTGGGCCCCTTCTTCCCTAAACTGTCCCCCCTCTGCTTGCATGTCAGTGCCCTCCCACATCTTTATAAACTAAATGTTGTACCTTTGTATTTGCCTTTCTACATCTGATTTATTTCATTTAACACGATGATCTACAGTTTTGACCATTTTTCCTGAGAATGACATAACTCTGTTCCTCTTATGACCGAGTAAAACTCCACTGTGTATATATGCCATATGTCCTTATGCATTCATCTGTTGATGGGTATCTGGGCTGGTTCCATATCCTGGTGGTTATCAATAGTCAGCTAGCGGAATATGCAAGTGCCTTGTGGTGTGCTTATATTCCTGTGGTATATGTTCAGGAGTGGTATATCTGGATCATATGGCAGTCTGGTGTTTAGTTTTTGAGGATCCTTTACAATGATTCCCATGGTGGTTGATCCAGTTTACATTCCCACCCTCGGTGTATAAAGTTCCTCTTTCCCCACATCTTTGCCAGCATTAGATGTTGCTTGTTTATTTGACGATAACCATTCTAACTGGAGAGAGATGGAATTGTAATTCTGATTTGCATTTTTCCCTGATGACTAGAGATGTTGATTACTTTTTCATACATTTATTGGTCATTTGTGTTTCTTCTTCTGAGAATTGCCCAATTCATTTGTTCATTTATTGATTGGATAACAATTCTGGTGCTAGATTTTTTGAGTTTTTCTATAGTTTCTCTCATTCTGTCTCCTCATACTGCTGAATCATTTCCTTTGCTGTGTAGAAGTTTTCAAGTTTCATGCAATCTCATTTGTCAATTCTTGATATCATTTCCTGGGCTATTAGAGTCAAGCCAATAGCTTGTGCTTTTTATGGCCTGTACAATGTTTTATACATTTTGAAAAATTAGTTCTCAGTCTTCAAAAAATTAGGAGATTTCACATATATATACAAAATGCCCATTTTTCTTGAAAGAAAAAAGTTGTAAGTTAAGGTAATGAATTCCTTTAGGAACCATACAAGGGACATAGGACTTGTGGAGTCTCATGATGTGATGGTAGAAAACCCTTCCACCTCTAACACTTTATATACTTCACCTTGACTGCTCCATCAAGTGCATCTGCATCCTAGAACAGAAAGTGTACACCATTTCCATATCTTCACCAGGGTTCCCCCCTCAGTGGGAATCTCTTAGCATTGGATCTAGGTGCTCACTTTCAGATGCTCTTGGGACACTGCACAAATGAGGGAGTTGGTGAGGACAGAGGGCATATTTCTACAATAAGATTAAACTCTAAAGTGAAACTCACCAGCCTTATTAGCCCTAGTGTCCTAGTTACTTTTTATTGCTGTGATAAAACACTGACCAAAACCAAACAAGGGAGAAAAGGGTTTATTTTATCTTACATCTCCCAGGTCACAGTTCATCCCTGAGGGAAGTCAGGGCAGGATCCTGGAGGTGGGGGCTGAAGCACAGACCATGGAGGAACTCTGCTTACTGGCTGGCTCCTCTGGCCCATGCTTAGCCTGTTTTCTTATACAACGTAGGACCACATGCCTAGACATGGCACTACCCACAGTGGGATGAGCCCACCCATATCACTCAACAATCAATAAAATGCCCCACAGACATGGCCACAGGCCACTCCAATGGAGGCAATTCCTCAACTGAGGCTCTCTCTACCCACGTGTGTCAAGTGGAGAACTGAAGTTGTCCAGCACATCTAGTAGAGCTGGAATCCTTACAAATGTAAAATTTAGAGAGGCTGAAGCACTGGGCACACAGCTATAATGATAACACCCAGGAGACTGAGGCAGAAAGATAATGAGCTTGGGGCCAGTCCACACTACTCAGCTAGACAGAATCAAATAAAACAAAACAACTTCCCAGCTGTAGCCCTGTAAACACCATCATCAAATCTCTCATTTAAACAAAATTAGAGTCAACAGCTATTCAGTGTGAAAGGCTATTAGGAATGCTTCCAGCGTATGGGAGAAAGTCTTGACAGAATCTGAGGCAGCTTCTCAAGAGGTTTGTGCATTTTCCTGAGGAGCTGAAGGGTTGATCGGTTTAACCTATTTCCAGTATGCGGTTCTATGGCTTTTGCTTTCACCTAAGCAGACTGATCACATCTATCACAAGTACTATATGTTGCCTTACCAGCCTCAATGGGGGTTGGAGGGCTTTTTGGAGTCATTTCTCTGTAAAACACTGGGGCAGCTCCACCTTTATATGCCCTGCAGTGCTCAGATCCCTAGCTAGGTCCTGTGGTGTTCTCTCTATTCTCACCTTCTAGCTGTGGTGGCCCTCTGAGATAGTTCTGAGGAAACTTTAAAAATTCTTCACAAGACCTATTATTTCTTACATATATGTGTGAATCTAAAATTATCTCAAAAATTGTTTGTAAGTTTAGAAAGTTAGTATGGATGTAGGCTCTGTCACATCCATCAGTCCTTGAGTATAGGCATGGGATGGGACATTGATATGATCAGATCCAGGAACTTCCAGTACCACAGGTATCCTTCCCATCGCTTCTATATCGACAGTTACTTCCATACCCCACACAACCCCATCACTGCCTTAATGGTCAAAACCTGCTCTCTAGTCTTTAATTTATCATTTCAAGAACATTACATGGTTGGAACTGTATTAATTTTCCATCTGTTTGCCATCTTCAAAGAGATATTTATTCATGTATTTTTTTAATAATTAAAAAAATTTTTTTAGAAGAAACATTTCATTACAGCTTTAACATACTCAATAACAGCTTGCAGAGCGAAGATACATCTCTTTCAAAAGTGGCTATAAAATTTTTAGGTTTGCTGTTGAATTAATACAGTTATACAATATTGAACTCAGTATAAGCCCTGTAAGACATAAAATTGAATGAGTTTTTAACCTTTAAAAAAGATCTCCATTTCAATTTTAAAATATACTCTTTCTTACAGAAAGACTCATTGTTTTTGCTATTAACACAGATGCTGCACATGCATCTTTAATCTGTATGTATCCGATTATTACTAGTCATACTCGGTTGCACTTGGATCCTTGGCACCTGTGTATGTCTATAAAGTATCATTGGGTAGATTTCAATGGTAATGTTTATCACCTCTACTAATTAACATTATGTAAATTTCCATGCTTCCTCCTCAAATATAATACCTTTTTTTAAAAAAATATTTGTTGATTTTTTTAATGTGTGCGTATATCACACAGAACATCCCAAGCCATATTATTCAACTATATACCCACTTCCCAGATGGCACTCTCACATAGCCTCATTCCCCCACTAGAGCCCTTATACTCTGTTATCCCTGCTACTGTCCACTGTGTTGTCGGCACCCCCAGCTATTCCCCACTACTTGTCCATGTGGTGTATCTAGCCATCCTATCTAGAGGTCTTTGTTTTAGGAAGATCAGCTTTTCCTCATCTAGCAGCAATCGGTTGTCTATATTCCTTTGGATAAGATTGGAGTCTGCTGTTTTTCCCAGTTTTATGCTGGGTTACTATATGGGAGTCTCTTGGGCCACCCTGGCCAGCAACTCAAATGAAAGAATCTCCTATCTGGCATCACTGCTTGTTATGTAGCCTTATCTATACATATGAACTATTAAAAAATAATATTGGCCCCTTAAATTTTTGGTTATACTTTCCTTTGGGGTGTTTAAGGCCATAGAGTTGGCCCAGATCAACCAATTTATTTTTACTCTTTAGGGCATTTGAGGATCTGTTCCTCATGGGTCACATGGGCTTAGGAGGAGCCCCTGACTCCTTTCTTTTACCAGTTCTCCCTATGTGAAGATAAGTCAAAGGTCCTGCTTGACCAATGGCTGGCTTCTCTTGGAAGCATGGAGGAAATGATTCCTCTGAGTTGAGCCTCCTCTTTGTAGACCGGACACTGGTTCAGTCTCCTCAGCATCCATGACCAAAAGGACAGGTGACCCACCGCAATTACAAGACATTTTGAGAGATGCGCATAGTACCCTGGAACTAGTCAACCTAGGAGGGCAAGAAGCAAAAACTGTCCTATATGTCCCTCTGACCAAATTAGTATAGGTCTCAAAGTATTGGTTAAACATCAAAGGTTAGTTCCACCAGTCTGGTAGTTTTAATTACTCTATGCCATATAGATAAATCTTGGGCAAAGACCAATTTTTCTCAGATAAACCTTGCCTAGACATATATTTCTTGATCTGGTATGTATAATTTGTCAGTAGGTTGTTGGACTAATATGGTTCCCTCTGGTTTTTAAAACTAGCTAGGCATTATTGATCTTTTGAATTGTCTAACTTGTCCATCATAGTTTCCCCACTTAAGGTGTCCCCATTTCCCCCCTTTCTCCCTTACTAATACCCTTCTCCTATGGTCTTACTTTTCTTGAGCTCCTTCTTTCCCTTTATCCCCTAGGTTCTTTGTATACCCTTCCCTTACCCCTCCCTTAAACTAACCCAATTTTTACCCATATCTCCCTTATTAAGGCCTGTTTCCTACTGTTCTTCTCTTTCAGGTTTCTTTTCATTTACCTCCCTGTTTCCTTTCCTTTATCCTGGTTCCTGTAGTTATGTCTGGTTGCATACTTATTTATTAGATTCTGGTTCTAGGATTCACATATGAGAGAGAATATATGTCGATTTTTTTTCTGAGTCTAGGCTACATAGTATAACAGTCTCTAGTTCCATCCATTTACCTGAAAATTTCATGATTTCATCTTTCTTTACTGCTGAGTACAACTCCATCATATAAATGAACCACATTTTCATTATCCACTCGTCAACTGAAGGACACTTATGTTGCTTCGGTCTTTTAGCTATTGTGAAAAGAGCAGCAACAAACATAGGTGTACAAGTGTCTCTGCAATAGAATGAGTATTTTGGGTATATGCCAAGGAGTGGTATAACTGGGTCATATGGTAGATTCATTTTTAGATTTTTAAGAGCTCCACACTGTTTTCCGTAGTGTTTGTATGAGTTTGCAATCCCACTAGCAGTGAATGAGTGCTCCCCTTTTCCCACATCCTCACCAGAATTTGGTATCCTTTGTTCTCTTGATCTTAGCTGGTCTAAATGGGGTAAGACAAACTCTTAAAGTGGCACAC
>NW_008327613.1:570890-571788 GCF_000622305.1 Nannospalax galili
TTGAACATCTTTTAAGATGCTTCTTAGCCATCTTTACTTCTTCTTTTGAGAACTCTCTGTTCATCTCCTTAGCCCATCTTTAAATTGGGTTAATTTCTTTCTTGATTCTTTGTTTTTTGAGTTTGTTATATATTCTAGATGTTAAACCTCTGTCAGATGTGTCACTGGCGAAGGTTTTCTCCCATTCTGTGGGTTTTCTCTTCATCTCCCCGGTTACCTCCTTTGATGTTCAGAAGCTTTTTAGTTTAATGAGGTCCCTCCCATTTATTGATTCTTGACCTTGATTGGGTTAATTTCTTTCTTGATTCTTTGTTTTTTGAGTTTGTTATATATTCTAGATGTTAAACCTCTGTCAGATGTGTCACTGGCGAAGGTTTTCTCCCATTCTGTGGGTTTTCTCTTCATCTCCCCGGTTACCTCCTTTGATGTTCAGAAGCTTTTTAGTTTAATGAGGTCCCTCCCATTTATTGATTCTTGACCTTGTTTCTTGAGCGATTGATGTCTGGTTTAGAAAATCCTTTCCTACACCGATATCTTGTAGGTTTTTGCTAATGTTTTCTTCTAACAGTTTCAGAGTTTCAGGCTTTACATTGAGGTCTTTGATCCATTTGGAATTGACTTTTGGGCAAGGTGAAAGATAGGAGTTTAGTTTCATTCTTCTACAGGTGGAGATCCAGTTTTGCCAACACCATTTGATGACAATGCTGTCTTTCCTCCAGTGAATGTTCTTGGCCCCCTTATCAAATATCAGGTGGCTGAAATTGCATGTACTCATATTTAGGTCTTCAATTTTGTTCCATTGATCTATGGGTCCATTTTGGTACTAGTACCATGTGGTTTTATGACTATAGCTCTGTAGTATAGTTTAAAATCTTTTTTAATAATATCCCCAGCATTG
>NW_008327613.1:572090-575644 GCF_000622305.1 Nannospalax galili
TTTTAATGTCTTTGGTCAGGTTAATGCTGAGATTTTTTTTTTTTTGCAGCTACTGTGAATGGGAGTTTTTCCATGTACTCTTTCTCTGATGGCTTGTTATTGGTATGTAGAAAGGCTACAGACTTTTCTAGGTTAATTTTGTAACCTGTCACTTTACTGAATGTGTTAATAATTTCTAGGAGTTTTCTGGGGGAATTTTTGGTGTCTCTTAGATATAATATATCATCTACAAAAAGGGATGATTTGATCTCTTCTTTTCCAATTATTACTCCTTTAATTTCCTGCTCTTGTCTTATTGCTCTTGCAAGCGTTTCAAGCACTATGTTAAAGACAAGTGGAGATAGTGGACATCCTTGTCTGGTTCCTGATTTCAATTGGAATGTTTCTAGTTTTTCTCCATTTAGAATGATGTTGGCTGTGGATTTGTTATATATAGCTTTAATTATGTTGAGGTATGTTCCCTCCAGTCCAATTCTCTCTAGGAATTTGAACATAAATGAATGTTGAACTTTGTTAAAGGCCTTCTCTATATCTATTGAGATGAGTGTGTGATTCTTGTCTTTGAGCTCATTTATGTGATTTATGATGTTTATTGATTTACATATATTGAACCATCCCTGCATTTCTGAGATAAAGCCGACTTGATCATGGTGGATGATCTCTTTGATGTGTGTCTGTATGTGGTTTGTGAGCATTTTGCTGAGAATGTTTGCATCTATGTTCACTGAGGATGTGGGTCTGTAGTTTTCTTTTTTGGTTGTATATTTACTAGGCTTTGGTATGAGAGTGATCCTGGCTTCATAGAAGGAATTTGGAAGTTTTCCCTCTATTTCTATTTTTTTGAATAAATTAAGTAGTGTAAGTACTATTGGATGTATATCTTCTTTAAATGTCTGATAGAATTCTGCTGTAAATCCATCTGGTCCTGGGCTTTTTTAAGTTGAGAGGTTTTATATTACTGTTTCTATGTCTTTTTGTGTTATGGGTCTGTTTAAGCTGTTAATCTCTTCTTAGTTTAGTTTTGGTGGTTCCCACGCCTTTAGATATCCATCCATTCTTTTAGGTTTTCAAATTTAGTAGCATATAGGTTTTTTAAATCTTCCCTTATAATATTCTGTATCTTTCTGCTGTCTGTTGTGATGTTTCCCCTTTCATTTATGATTTTGTTAATTTGGAGGTGCTCTTGCTTTCTTTTGGTTAACTGGCCTAGAGGTCTGTTAATCTTGTTCATCTTTTCAGAGAACTGGCTCTTGGATTCGTTGATTCTTTGTATTGTTTTCTTTGTTTTGATTTCATTAATTTCTGCCCTGATTTTTGTTATTTCTTCTTGTCTGCTGGGTTTGGGTTTTGTTTGCTGTTGCTTTTCAAGTGTCTTGAGTTGCAATGTTAAGTCATTTATTTGTGTTCTTTCCGATTTTTTAATGTAGGCACTTAGAGCTATAAACTTCACTCTAAGGACAGCTTTCAGTGTGTCCCAGAGGTTTTGTCGTGTAGTATTGTCCTTTTCATTTAGTTCTAGGAATGCTTTTATTTCTTTCTTAATTTCTCTTTTGACCCATTCATCATTTAGGGGTGTGTTGTTTAATCTCCATGTGTTCGTGTGGTGATTTTGGCTTCTTTGGGTGTTGATTGTAAGCTTTATTGCGTGGTACCACGTCTGGCTGTTTCCGATTTTTTTATGTAGGCACTTAGAACTATAAACTTCCCTCTAAGGACTGCTTTCAGCATGTCCCAGAGGTTTTGTCTTGTTGTATTGTCTTTTTCATTTAGTTCCGGGAATACTTTTATTTCTTTCTTAATTCCTCTTTTGACCCATTCATCATTCAGGAGTGTGTTGTTTAATCTCCATGTGTTCATGTGGTGAACAGGGCTTCTTCCAGTGTTTATTGTAAGCTTTATTGCATTGTGGCCAGATAGAATGCATGGAATTATTTCAATCTTTTTGTATTTGTTGAGGTTTGTTTTGTAACCCAGTATATGGTCAATTTTGGAGAAGGTTCCATGGGTGCTGAATAGAAATGTCCTTTGGTGCTTGGGTGGAATACTTGGTATATGTCTGTTAGGTCCATTTGATATATGGTATTGTTTAATTCAGATGTCTCTATGTTAACTCTCTGCCCTATTGACCTATCTAATGGAGACAGTGTGGTATTGAAGTCCCCTACTATTAATGAGTTGGGATTAATCTGGGTCTTAAAGTCCTGTAGTATTGTTTTTATGAAGTTGGGTGCACCAGAATTTGGTGAATATATGTTCATGATTGTAATATCTTCTTGGTTTATTGTTCCTTTGATCAGAATGAAGTAGCCCTCTTTATCTCTTCTGATTAGTTTTAGTTTAAAGTCTATTTTGTCAGATATTAGTATTGCTACACCTGCTTTTATTGTTAGTACCATTCACTTGGTATATTTTTTTCCATCCTCTCACCTTAAGGTAGCACCTGTCCTTGAAAGTGAGTTGAGTTTCTTTCAGATAACAAAAAGATGGGTTTCTTAATCCATTCACCTTGTCTGTGTCTTTTGACTGGGGAGTTCAGTCCGTTAATATTTAAAGTTATTAATGAAACATGTGTATTTAATCCTGTCATTTTTATTTTTGTTCACATTCTTGATACAGCTGTACTTTTCCACAGCTATACCTTCATTGGATTTCTTTCCGCAACCCCTTGGGTATAGTCATTCTTTTCTGTGGCTCTTTGTATTGCTTCCAGAACTCTTTGAAAGGGTAGTTTTATGGACATGAATTCCTTCAGTCTGTTTATGTGATGGAAGATTTTTCTTTCCCCTTTGACTATAATAGACATTTTGCCTGGGTATAGTAATCTGGGTTGGCATCTGTGGTCATTTAAAACTGGGAATACTTTGGTCCAGGCTCTTCTGGCTTTCATGGTTTGCAATGAAAAGTCAGCTGTAATCCTAATGGGTTTTCCCTTATAAGTGACTTGTTTTTCTTTCGCAGCTTTCAGTATTGTCTCTTTGTTCTGTATGTTTAGCGTTTTTACTCTGATGTGCTGTGGAGAGTTTCTTTTCTGGTCCTGTCTGTTTGGTGTTCTATAAGCTTCCTGTATTTGCACAGGCATGTCTTTCTTTAATCATTTTCTTCTATGATTCTGTTGAGGATCTGGTCCATGCCATTATCTTGGGATTCTTTTCCTTCCTGTATGCCTATGATTTGTAAGTTTGGTCTTTTTATGGTGTCACACAATTCCCGCATATTCCATTCTTGTGCTTTCTTAAATTTTTCATAGCCTTTGCTTGAGTGGTCTACTTTGTCCAGTGTTGATATTCTGTTTTCCATTTCACTCATCCTATTGGTGAGGCTTTCTCCTGTCGTTTCTAATTGGCTTACTGAGTGTTTCACTTCCTTTTTCATTTAAGCCTGTCTTCAATATTTCTAGCTCCTTTCTGAATTCATTCAGAAGTTTATCCCTATCTTCCTTCAGCTCTATGATTACCTTGTTTGTATGTTCTTTAAATTCAGTGAATTCTTTTATCATATTATTAATTGTTCTTTGGAATCCCATGTCTGCCATTGTCTCTAGGGGGTTCGCATTG
>NW_008327613.1:575749-583465 GCF_000622305.1 Nannospalax galili
TAAACTTTATGTGTCTTTGTTGTTTACTTTTTGGGCATGAAAAGCTGGTTCCTCTAAGCTTCCGGTTCTCTCTTTTGATTTTATATTTGAGTGGCCAGATTGCTTTTGTCTTCAGGAGTTCCCACAGAGGCCCAAGTCAGATGAGGATCAGATGCTCTCAGGCTTTCTCCTAAGGTCTAGATCCCTCCAGGAAAGATATTTTCCTCAGGAATTTGGGGGTTGGACTGGCCTGGGAGCAGGGCCCAGGAAAAATGCTGGTGTCATGCAGCTGGTGCAGAGTTGTCGTGCAGAGTTGTAAAGGGAGATGGGGGTGGGAAGAGGCTCCTGCGGACTGCAGGGAGAAACTAGGTTGGTCTGGATGTAAAGGATCGGGAAGCTGAGAGGTTAGCCCAGTGTCCCAAAAGAGGCTGGTGTGTTGTGCAGTCCAGGGAAGCAGAGGGAGGTGAGGGCATTACCAGGCCCAGAGGGCTCCTGGGGACTGCGAGAAGGAACTGGGTTGGTCTGCCGGCAAAGGATCAGGAAGCAGTGGTGGTTCCCCCAGTGTCTGGGGTGCCGAGACAAGGAATTGGGATGGTAGCCAGGCTAGGAGGAGAGATGGGTGGTAGAGATGGGAGGTTGAATGAGGCTGGGGGGAGTCAAGGCACAGAGGGCACGATGGACTTCCTCAGGAGAGAGGCTGGCGGGTTGTGCAGGCCCAGAGAAGCTGAGGGAGGTGAGGGTGGGCTATTCATGTATTTTTTTTTTTACATTCTCTAATTGATTATTTAGTTTAGAGTTCTTTATATATTCTGGATACTAGTCATTTGCTGGACATGCAATTTACAAATATTTTTCCAGTCTGTAGCGTTATGTGTATGTTTGTATGCATAAGTGTGGGTTCACTCGTGCTATGGTTTCAGAGGGTAATGTTGACTGTAATCCCCATCATCTACCTTGTTTGAGACAGGGTCTCATTGTTCATTGCTGTTTACACAGGCTAACTGGGTATTCGTCTCTAGTCCTCACGTGTGCAGCGAGTGTCTTACCAACAGAACTGTCTCCCCAGCACTAGGTTGTCTTTCTCTTTCTTTTTAAAAATATATTGTATTTATTATTTTTATTTTATGTATATGAATGTATTGCCTGCATGTATATACATGCACCCGTGTCATGGAATGCTCACAGAGGTCAGAAGAGGGTGTCAGATCTCCTGGAACTGGAGTTACAGATGGTTGTTAGTCGCCATGAGGCTAACATTTCATAAAAAAAAAAAAAAAAAAAAAAAAAATCAATTGAGTTTTGAGGTGTTTTTTGCTTTTCTATTCTGCTCTGTTGCTCTGTGTGTGAATCTCTTTGCCAGCGATTCTGGCTGTGTCATAACGTAATTCATAGAAAGCCCAGGTGGCTTCCAGTGACGCAGCCTCTTCGCCAGGCCTCCCTATGGCATCTTTTCCTAGCAGTCTCACAGAACGGTCAATTACATTTCTTCACACCCTGCCCAATTTCCCCTCAGCCTGTTTCTTCTCTTCTTGCTTCCCTGAGGAAATATAACAGGTTCTTAGAAACTGCTTCTTCTGAAAAGCATTGATCCCTTGCTGGGGCCCTTGGGGTAACTCAAAGCAAGATAAAATTCTGCTATCTCTGCCTTCATTTTGTGTCTGTTTGACTTTCCACATAGGCTCGTTAATCATATAGTGTCAAACTGAAAGCTGGTGATACCTACTCTATGTTATCCCTCCTTATGGCTAAAGGCACAAAGATGAGAAACTGAGGTCTTCCTGCCTGCCTGCTAGTGTTGTTTGTTTGATAACAACGCCCTGTTCTACATACTTGAAAAGGTGCCTGGAGGTCTTTAATCACTTCCCTAACCCTGTAGTCACCTTGGATGCCAGGAACAGCAGAACCTGGCAGAAATCACCCCATGGTAAGTTCACCCCAAGCAGAACCAACCACACAAGGGAACCAGATTGCCAGTCCTACACTTCTCCACTGGCTCTTTGGCTTCTCAGACATTCAGGAATTTGCTCCTTCAATTCTCCCTGTCCTTCCCGAATCACCAAATTTTCTCCATCATTCTGGTCAGCGTAAAAGCACGTAATATCACCATAAGCAACAACCACAAAAGCTTCTCTAAGGAAGATGTCAAGGACCTTGAAATGAACCAAAACATTATTAAATATCTTCTGAAGAAAACGAGACATTTTCTAGACTTAACCTTTCCTGTTTATCTGATTCTCTGGGTTCCCCATCTTCCATTGTCTTTGAGTTATTTGGTGACTGTAATCGTTAATAACTGACAGCAAAGAGAAAGGTGCTTATCCATGGATGCATGAAATCTGTCTTATGCAAGCACAGTGAATTTCCCTTCTCTGCAGGTATTGCCAGTTTGGTACCTATTTGTAAATTCATTTCAACATCTCTGATTCAGCATTTTAAATGTGCTTGGTTTCACCCCAGAATCAGATAACTTACTACTAGTTCCTTCACTAATTAGGGATATGAAAAAAATCTTTGGCATATGTTCATTTTATATTTTTTGAGTTATCATTTTAACTATTTTTTTTAAAGTTTTCTGAGACAGTGTCTCCTTGTAGCCCGAGCTGGACTGAAACTAAGTAGACCAGGTTGGCCTTGATCTCACAGAGCTCTGCCTACTTCTGCCTTTCGAGTGTTGGGATTAAAGGTGTCTGCCACTACACCCTGATTTTAACTTCTAAAAATTACTGACCCTTGGGGCTGGAGAGATGGCTCAGCAGTTAAGAACATTGTCTGCTTCTTGCAAAGGACCCGGGTTCAAACACTAGCACTCACATGGAAGCTAAAAGCTGTCTGTAACTCCAGTTCCAGGGGACCCAACACCCTCTTCTGTCTTCCACAGACATTGCACATGAGTACACTTACATACATGCAGGCAATACACACATACACATAAAATAATAAAATAAAATAAAAATTAGCCAGATGTGGTGGTGCACACCTTAAAAGAATTATTGACCCCTAAAACATTTGTAAACCCATGTCCCTGAAGCCAAAGTTCCATTTTCCTGGCTCTCCCTCTCTAACACTCTCCTGAAGTTTTGTCTGTAGTTGCTGTCAGTGCCCTTATAGGGTAGGTATAGTACAGCGCATCTGAAGTTACTGCTCATTTGCCTGAGCTGTAGACTGAGGACTTCTTACTTACCTAGACTATGGGCTGAGACTTATACACATGTACCTCTCTCATGATGATGGCATTAATCAATAACAATGCAGAATCCTCTCTGTCAGGCTTTATGGACCACCTCAAATGGAAGCTGGAGTGTAGGAAATGGTAGAAAATTGTGAGGGGTCTTCTAAGACATCCATGCCCTTGGCAGAGTGAGAATTCTTTCTGTATTCTGTATGGTCTTCTCTGTCATGACAAAAGTTTAAATCTAACCCAGATCACTCCAGAGAAGTGTTTCTTAGCCTGGAGCCCACTGACAGTTTGGCCAGTATGATTATTTGTGATAGGAGGCTGACTGTGTGTTATAGGATGTTTAGAAGTGTCCCTCTCTGGTATCTGCCCACTGGATGCCAGTAGCATCCTACCCCATCCAATTATGGTGTTCATAAATGTCTCTAGGCATATCAAATGCTCTTTGGAGGCAAAATCTCTAGAGTTGAGAACTATCGTTTTCGATCTCCCTATCAGAGTGACTGCTGTTGATTAGCCTCATTTGACTTACGCACAGAGGAAAAGAGGTCCACAAGAGCAGTCACTTCCCTTGAAGCCTGGGGCCAGGAATGTCCACACAACATTCCACATTCCTGAAAGATACCACACAATGGAAAGGAGACAGGAAATTGCACCAACCCGCAGGGAGCCTAGGACCTCCTCAGTGAGAAATGCCTCTCTTGTCTAACACAGTTGCCTGGACTAACACTTAAAACTGGCTTTCTTTATTCCTTCCAACATGGGAAAGAACAAAATGGAACCCTTGAATTCACAATCAGAAAGTAAATCCTGAGGGTGGAGTGATGGTTCAGCAGTGAAGAATGCTTCTTGCTGGGTTCAGTTCCCAGCACCCATATCAGGAAGCTCAGAACTGCCTGTAACTCCAGCTCCAGGGGATCTGATACCCTCTTCTGGACTCCTTGGGTACCTGCATTCATGTGCACAAACCCATACAGATGTACACACATAGACATAATAAAAAATAAAATAAATATATTTTTACTATTTTATTTACTATTTTATTTTATGTGTATGAGTGTATTGCCTGTATGTGTGTAAGTGCAATGCATCCGTGTTGTGCAATGCTCACAGAGGTCAGAAATGGACGTCACATCCTCTGGAAATGGAGCTAAGGACAGTTGTTAGCAACTGTGTGGGTGCTGGGAATTGAACCCTGGTTGCTGCAAGAGCAGCTAGTGCTTTTAACCACGGAGTCATCACTCCAACCCCATAAATATTTTTTTAAAAGAAGAAAGCCCTGTGGACCCAGTTCAACCTCTGACTAGCCAAATACACCATCCAGTGATTTGCTACCTGGGAACTGATTTCTACATTCTAAAGTGAAGGGGATTGATGAAAGGAAATTGATACTGCATCCATGTGAGTGTTTTCTATATGCTTCTCTGCCTAGGATGATTTCACAACTCTCATTTCACCCTCTGGCCCTCATCTTTACAGCATTTCATTTCCTTCCTTACCATCCTGTGGAGATGGTATCTATCTGATACCCCAGGGTGCTATTAATGAACTAAACTGTGTTCCTTTCTAGAAGATTACTAGATCACGGTGTGGTAACAACACACTAGCCATGTGTATTTAAATGAAAAAAAAAGTTATGGTTAAATTCAAAATTGAACTTTTTTCTTTATTTTTCCCATTTCTTCATTGATTGGTTTAGGGAAGTTGCACTTTTATAAGATTTCACTAGTTTTCTCCAAACTTCCTGATACAAAATTGAACTTCTCAGTTGCCCTAGTGAGGCGGCCTGTGCCCACGTCTGACTGATGTGTACTGTAGCATGGAAGCGGAGGTTTCCATCATTACCCAAGTTCTCTTGGGTAGGTCTGAAAGGTGACTACTTCATTCTGTCCTCAGGCCTGGATGTATGCGTCTGCTTTATCAAGCTAGGTATGGTCATGCCAAGCTATTCTTAGCTTCTCTTCCTCCCACCCCTGCATCATTCAATATTGGGCTATTCTCAGAGTCTGATTTATCTTTCTCAGTTTTGTGACATGCTAAATTTAATGCACTAAACAGAAGCAGAGAGGCAGTGGCTCCCACACCTGATTTTTTAACTATCTCAAGGTATGAACATGAGTTCCCTCCATCTTCCTTTAAGACAATGAAGAGGGGCTGACCTCTGCCTGATTCCCGTAAATTTCCCAGAGAGGAGTGTGCTTGTGAGTCCGAGAAATGGCCTAACCGCCAAACCGCAGAATGTTTTAATCTGGGGCTAACTGCTTATCTCGCTTCTGTACACTTGCTTCGATTGCCCACGCAGTAACAGGCTGTTGATTGGTGAATTCAAATTCTGCTGTGTTGTACAAACCTGATTGGCTCACAGATGTTCTGTTTGAACAATGTTTTCTGTAATCCTGTAAAAATCCTGGCCCGCTATTGTTCAGGGCTGCTTCTATTCCTGAGATAGACAGCCCAGCCTGACGTAATAAAGTTTTGCCTTGCTACTTTCTACCAAAGCGGTGCTGGTGACTTGGTTCGATCACAGACCCATAACGATTTTCAGCAGCACAACAGCATTGGACTCCAATGTTCTGGTGTCTCCTGGGCCTCATCCCTACATGGGTCCCCTGAGGAGCCTACAAAAGGTATCTTCAAGCCCTCCTGGGGAGTGTGGTGGCAGGGGGTGGAGGGCGGGGTGGAGGGGGTGGTGGTGAGGGATACGCTTTGTGTAAGTACTTCAGTCACTGTTAGGTGCTCCCTTGATTGCACAAATCCATGCATGCACTGTTTTCCAGATGCAAGTAAGGCTGGCAGGTTTACTTGGCACCTGAATTTCTGCTGCGAGACCAAGTTCACACGTGGTCCAATTCCTCTTCTTGAGGTCACATCTCTGCCATCCCATTATCTCTGACATGAAATAAAAACTCAGTCATTATCCAGATCTCTTAGTTCAAGTCCCTTTAATTCTCAGAATTTGAATTTCCTGTCTGTTAAGGAGAAATAACAATCCTGACGGTTGTGGGAATTGACTCTGAGGATGTTTATAACATTTCCAGCAGAGTCTAGCTCTGAATCGATGCTCCATAAAATGCTTTTACTCCCTGAATCAAGTACAGATGTTCACACTGTGTGTGGCAGTGGCCTTTTTCATGTGGTGATGATTTTCCTTCCTGCCTGGGTCATGAGCTCCTTGAAAGGGGTACATCTCACATCCTCCAGTGGCCTCATATATTTAGCACACTGCCCTCAGGCAAACATTTATTGATGTACAAATGATTATACAGTTAACTTCTGGCACAAAACTGTCTTTAGTAAATACATGAGCTGAGTAATAGCCTCAGGGCCTTTGGAAGAAGACTTATTTATCAAATATTTAATTTACATTATCACACAAGTACATAAACAGTGGTAGAGAGAGTTATAGCTTCCTTGCTGCCTGAGGTGAGAATAAAGTTTTGGCTGAAAGCACTCCTTAGTCTTGGTTTCTTAAGACTGAGATGTGGTTAGATTTCACAGAATCCTTTGTGGGACAAAGAACTCAGGGAAGGCTGGGGCCTGCCATAGGATGTGTAGGGTCTGTTCCAGATTGTGGTTTGATTGGGCGTGGCCCGAGGCTTTTCAATGATGATGTCTTGCTGGTAGCCTTAGCTCCAAGTTGCAGTTGATAAAGGGCTGTCAGGGTTACACTCTGTATCCACAGCTCGTATTAGTGTGGGAATTCCACATTGGGAATCAGAATGGCTCTGTCCTAACCTGACTCTATAATTCAGATGCCATACCCTGTCAATTGAGCTATCATTTCTCCATCCAGGAAGTGAGGATACAAACCCTCTCCATTCTTATACAGAGAAGACTGGACCATAACTCTAATGCCAGAGGATTTAACGCCTTCTCCTGGCCTCTGCAGACATTGTACAATATGCATGCATACAAAACACTCATACACATAAAATAAAAATAAATCAATCAAAAACACCCCAATTTTCTAAAAAGGGTGGGGATAGTGAAAGAGCATTTGCATAGCACCCCAAGGTCCCCAGTTCAATTTCCAGTACTGAAAAAACTTGGGAGAGAAAAGGAAAACCAATTTGATATCAGATAGTTGGTGGTAGAGTCAGGTTTCTAACCTGGATGTGCCCGAGACTAAAACTAACCAGGAGCATAGACACTCCCCACTATCTACCCTGGAGAACCAGCATAACAGGTTGGAAAATGAACAAAGAACACCAGCCATTTCAAAATGATGATGACCAATCTGCCAGAATGCATGTTAGATTTCTGCTGATCCAGCTCCCTTGACATAGTGAAAAGACTGACCGTTCGTTAGCTCAGAGCCGACTTTTCATGATGCTTTGGTTGATAACTAGCTAGGGACTATGAAGTCTCTTTTTTTCGTAATAATTTTTGTGCTTAAAAAATTGAGCCTGCTTTTCACAATAGCTAAGAGATGGAAGCAACCTAGGTGTCCCTCAATTGATGAGTGGATAATGAAAATGTGGTTCATATATACGATGGAGTTTTACTCAGCAGTAAAGAAAGATGAAATCATGAAATTTGCAGGTAAATGGATGGAACTAGAA
>NW_008327613.1:585326-608299 GCF_000622305.1 Nannospalax galili
TACTGAGTACAATATTGTATAACTGTAATAATTCAACTCTAAACCTAAAAATTTACAGCCAATTTTGAAAGTGATGCATCCTACTTCAGGAAACCGTTATTGAATATGTCAATTGTGTTGTAATGATATGCTTCTTCTAAGTATGTTGTTATTAAATAAATCATTTTTAAAAATTTAAAAAAAAAATTGTGCCTGGGTATTCAAGAGACCTGTGAAAAAATGCGTTTAGCTGATTTGCATCAAAATAATAAGAAAACATAGGTATGGTGGTATATGCTTATAACTTCAGCACTCGGGAGGCTGAAAGGGGAGGATATCAAGATTGAGGGTAGCTTGGGTAAGACCTTGCCTCAAAATAAAAAATCCAATCAAGAAAGCTCCCGCCCCCCAACCAATAAGGAGCATGAGTAATCAGACTGTAAATGGTCTAAAGATAAATAACATGTACAGTGGAGATGGTGTGGGGAAATGGAGTCCCTCATGGAGTTGCAGAAAGAGAAAATAGCCTCTATGGAAGGCAACGTGAAATGTGTTCACCTTTTCCAGCTTGTATTAGCCAGCATTCTTCAGAGGAGCTCAATCAATAGAATGCATCTAAGAGGGGATATATTAGCTGGGCTCCTGGGGCTCACAGTGGCCACCTACAGGCTGGAGGTCTGGGAAGTGGGAAGCTGTAAAGTTCAAGAAGCCTGAAGCCTTAGAACAATGGGGTCAATGATAAAGCCCCAGTCTAATACTGAAGGCCTAGAATCTCCCTAGAGAGCCACTTGGGCGAATTCACCTTCAAAGGCTGAGAAATCTGGAGTGTAGCATCCACAGAAGTCAGACGTGCACATGCTCAAGAAGGGTCCAGCAGGTACACACAGTGGCTTTCTCAGTATTCTTGTTTTTCATGTCACCTGAGCGCCTGACTATTAGGTGGTGCCATCTGTGTTCAGGATGACTGTTCTCCACTTAATTTGCTAACCTATCTGCTGGTTGTCTCTGGAAACACCCCCACAGACACTCCCAGAAGTATGCTTTATCAATTTTCTAGATATTCCTCCTTCTAACCAACAACTAAAATTAACCATCGCAGTCCAGACCCTTCACCTCAGGAGAGTTTTAAACAAGCACCAGAGTCACTTAGGCAGGCTGATCTCATCTCAGCAAGAAATGAAACACCTACCAACGGAGGAACCAGCACTTGAACAAATGATCTTACAAGCCTGCTGCAGGGTACCATGAAACCCAGGAAGAGGAGCAGTTGTGGCAACAGGAAGATTGTGAGTTGAAAACTCAGCATAAGACAGGGAAAAAATCATATTTAGTGTGTATGTTGTCTGTAATATCTTGTGTGCAGACACATAAGACAAAGTTGGAGAGATGCCTAGAAAGATATTAGTTTACCAAATGGTAATGGTTATCTCAGGACCAAGGGCTTTCAAATGGCTTCTACTTTCTTCTTTCTGGGTTGTCTTTTCTAAATAAAATTATGAAAATGCTTAGAATATTATCCCAAAAAGGAACTACATTTCTTTCATTTAAAAACTAGAAATGTGTTTGGTAGTTGGTAGTCTAAGTAGGGAGGGCAACTGTCTCATAAAGGCTGTTGGACAGTAAGTATATGAGCTGGAAATGTAGCTCAGTGGGAGGGTGCTTGCCTAGCATACACAGGTCCTGGGTTCGACTCCCAGCACTGCACAATAACAAAATAACTATAGTGAATGTGTGTGTGTGTGTGTGTGTGTGTGTGTGTGTGTGTGTGTATGTGTTAAGTGGGGTAGCCAGGGATTTCCAGGGACAGACTAGTAGGAGTCATGAGATAGGTAGGTAGGTAAATAGATACATGGGCGGGGGAGAGAGAGAGAGAGAGAGAGAGAGAGAGAGAGAGAGAGAGAGAGAGAGAGAGAGAGAGAGAGAGAGAGAAAGTTGAGAGAGGATTTGTTAGGGGAATGGACCCAAACCATTGCAGAGGTTGAGAAGTTCATCCTACAATCTGTCTTCTAAAAGCTTTTTAGAGAAGTCTTTAGTGTGAACCAGTCCAAGTTCAAAGGCCTCAGATCCAGGGAAGCCAATGATATTATTCCTGAGAACTCAGGAATGGGGTAGGCACCAATACAAGCCCCCAAATCAGAAGTTCATCAAACCTGTTCTGAAGTCCCAGGGCAGGAGAAAAGGGTGTCATGGCTCCAGGACAGAGCCAGTGGATCAGCCTTTCCTCTGTCTTCTTGCTCTTTCCTGATCCTTGGCCAACTGGATGGTGCCCACCCACACTGAAAGTGAATCTTTACCAAGCAATCCACCTGCACACCTCTCCTAGGAATCACCCTCACAGATCCACCCAGAGATAATGAGTTGCCTGTTAGCTAACCATCCTAAATCTAATTAAGTCAACACCTAAAATTAGCCATCAGTGCAAACTAATAAAGGGTGTAATAGACCTTCGAAGAGAATATGTGTCTGCTATGAACTGAATTTTTGTGCTGCTCTAAAGCTTTATATGGAAGTTCCGATCCCCACTGTGATGATAATGCAGGCGGGGTCTTTGACAGGTAATCAGGTTGAGAGAGGCTATGAAGGTGAAGTCTCCATGATGCCCTAATACAAACATTAAGAAGTCTACGTACGTCCTCTCTGCCATGTGGACATGTTCCTGGGGTCTTGTCCTTGTCTATTGATAGAAAGAATTCAGTCCAGAGAAGAAGAGATTTGCTTAGCAAAGGAAGACTCCAAATACGAAGTGGAGTGTGTTTGTCCTAGAGGATGGTTGCAGCCCAGTGAGATTTGTGTTGTGGATTTTAAAAAGTCTTTTGTGTGTGGGTGTGTATGATGTGTGTATTTGTGTGTGCATGCTCATGCAGATGCATGCATGCCACTGCACGCGTGTAGAGGTCAAAGAACAACCTCAAGCGTCAGTGCTTGCCGCCCATCTTGTTTGAGACATCTCTTGCTGTTCACCACTGTGTACATTATGCTAGCTGGAGATTATCCTATCTCTGCCTCCCATTTCCCCACAGGAGTGCTGAGACTACAGATACCTGTACTACCGTGCTTGACTTTTGCAAGGGTTCTGGAGATCTGAACTTGGGTTGTCTGGCTTGTATGATAAGCTCTTTACCCACTGAGCCATATCCCCAGCCATGTGTTGTGAATTGTAAAGAAGTTGCTAATGAATATTCCTGAAGTGTGTAGTATATTCATGGGTTAAGATGACCCTATTTCCCACCCAAATCATGGCTGACTGGATCTCCTTTTGAGAGTATTTCTATGTTCCCCTGAAAAAGCCCATCAGGATATCAAAATCATAATGTCAGTGATACTATACTAAGGTTAGAGTCTTTGGAGGAGGCAGACTCTTCCTTAGCACACGTGTGGCAACTGACAAAGTGTCCTGGCACCTTAGTATCTGATATAGCAGAGAGAGCCTAAATGCAGCTCTGAGGATGTTTAACACAAAACCATGCTGGCTGTCAGGAGACACAGCTACCGAGATACAACTAGATTTTGCTTTTGTTTTCTTATATCTAACTTCTCATCTCCTCATTACAGCAAGAAGGTAGCCCTTTGCAAGTCAGAAAGAAGGTCCTCAACATAACCTGATGATGTGAGCCCCTCATCTCAGACTTCCAGCTCTAGAACTGTAGGACTGAGGAAGTGTCTATCATTTAAGCCCCTTGTCTCTGGTATCTTGCCAAGGCAGCCCAATCTGGCTGTACCAGTAGCCCAGGCTGTCCCACAGCCAGACTGCTAGAAGACTGAGGAGATACCTTTGAGCCTTGAGGTCTGGGTTGGAGCGGAGAGAATAAGGAGTGCTGTGCGTTTCTCACCCATCTCTGCAGGGCCAGCAAGGCCTTTCCTCTCAGCAGGAGGGAAGGGCTCAGAAGCACTCTGACAGGGAACAGTGTGCACTCATTTCTCCAACCTGACCTTGACTCAGAAAAAAACCCAGCTGCAGCACTGAGATCTCCCCTGGACAGAACCTGGGTAATAATCTAATAAGATAATTGGATCCTCATTCAAGATCAGAAAATGTCACCAGGACCCAGCCAGCTTCTGTTTCATAATTGGGTTTAAGTAGCTTCTCTATCCAGGCAAGAGCACAAGACACCAGAAAGGCTTGTTGTTTCCAAATTCACTGCCCTGCTAGGAAATGCAGGCTGGGACTGGAAAAGGTCTTCTTGGAAAAATGTAATTTCCTTGAGTCGTATGCAAGTATATGAACTCCAGATTCCTACAGAATCTTTCCTGATTGCTTTTTGAATATGGTTTCAATAAAAAAATTATTATATATTTTTACCCTTTGCTTAAGCCATAAAATATGCTTTTCCCTTCACAGATTCCACCTTGTTATTCACTCTGGGGGGCGATTGGAAGAAGCACGAGCTTGCGTGCTATGCTGTACATTCTCTCTCCGGGAGGAAGAACACCATTCAAAATGAAAGCTGAAAAAGAAGTGTGCCATGAGCTACGAGCGACACAGCCTTTAAAACTTTACATGGAAAAGTTTCTGAATAAATCTAATCTATGTTGCTTCTTCCAAAAGAATACTGTTGTTATGTACAGACTTGCTCTCTGGTGCCGGGTTCAGACTCAGGTGGCCATGCATTTGGATGCAGAGGAAACATAGTCTCCTTTCGTGAATGTAGAAACAGCTTGTGTTTGTGCTTTCCTTACGAACGTAGACAGAAAATTATGGTGGTGTTAGCAAAACCTGTGCTTTTGTCACATCACAGCTATCTGGAACCATCCTTCACACCCATCAGTACTTCAAAATCATGGTCAGTCGTAGCTCCACAGATAGCTTTTTATTTTCAGCTGGCTAAACCATTAAGAGTGATCCCACAACTTTCTTGGAGCTTTTAGAAGAAAGACTATCTTCTGGGTAGGTTGATATGAATTGATTAGGGCTGGAAGAGCTAGAGTCATTTTACTTCTGTGAAGCAAAGCCTTACACAAACCATGAGGAACAGAGGACAGAGCTGAGCAGCCAGTCCCTCAGTGATGACTTGAGAACTCCTGGATCAAGCTCACCATGGAGTTACTTACTAAACAAGTCCATTTGACTTGTTCCTGGTGACTTACATGAAGAAAAGCATATGACCAATGACAAAATGTCCAAGGACCCTTCAGTTTTTAACCAGGGGCTACCCAGTGCTTACTCACTGAGATGAATGTCTGAATCCTGAGTTGGGGCCTTCTCTAAGTTTCATCTTCCAAAATCAAGAGGCAGTAAACCAGTGAGCTGTCAGCTACCAGCCTGTTTCCCAGGGCCCAAATGTACATCTCCCTTCCTCTGAAGTTCGTGTTTGATGACATCTTCCTAGAGCAGCTGTTTTAGTACCATCTGAAATATGAGGTCTTTCATGTGCATGCATCTTTTCAACAATTTCTTGTAAGCAATTTGATGAGCATCAAATATGGGAGGAATGATTCATTCCAAGGTTACCTCTTAGGTGAGTCTCCTGGTGTGGGATGTGGTAGTTCTATTATTTCTAAAGAAAACTTATGGTAAAGAGTTGATTTAAACAAATGCATCTGCCCATAACAGGTAGAGGAGGGGGACAAGCTTAGTCCTGTTCTTGTAGCATTTTGACTCTGGGTTCTTTCGAAGGGATTTTCAAGCCAAGTTCCTGGGAGAGCTTCCTTAAATGTAAGAGTCTCTTTACATGTAAACTGACTTGTAGGCTTGGGTTGGTTCTGTACGAAAGCAAACTGTGTAAAATATGATTGGAAAGAAGACTTTCTCTGCCCAAAGGCAGACAGACAAATAAAAAAAAAAGACACTCTGTCAGAAAGAAAGAAGTATTTATTAAGTAATGGAGCTCCACTTCCATTATTTCATTTCAGACTTAAATGTCTGACATTTATTGGTATTGAGTCATAAGCAGAGATTGATTTGATGTACAAACCCCCTGGAAATTCCCAAAGTTTCTGTAATTTTTTATACATAAAAGATGCTCTTTAAATTTTGAAATAATATTAGACATACAAAAAAGTTTGAAGAATAATACAAGTACTTCCTGAACATGCTTTTCCCTGATTTCCCAAAAGCTAACATTTTTGCTGTCAGCACAAAGCATAGCTCTCTCCTCAAAGGAAATAAGAAATAGTTTGTTCTTGAACCAAATATGAGTAGCCTTGGAATGGGAACAGATTCATGTTGTCTGGAATAACCTGTTCCAATGTGGAACGAGTTCATGAAGCTTTTATAGCTACAGAACAAAAGAAAGTCATAAATCTAGGACTTCCAAATACATTGGTGGGGATATGAGGTGGGTAGGCTGCAGCAAGGCAGGGAAGACTCTCCAATGCGGTCGGATGCTAAGGGATGACATTCTTAGCATTTGGGTCGATGAAAGCTACTGCTCTGTTAATAGCCCCAAAGGTTTCATCTGATAGTCACAAGGATGTTAGGTCAGACAGAGGTGAGTTATCTTTAGTTTCCAGATAACTTGTTTCGGGATCTGTAACATTCCAACTCTGCACAATCATGAAGGATTAATTAGTCAATCAGTCTTGTAGAATCTTGTTTAAATATTTTATTTTTATCTTGCATGTATGAATGTGTTGACTGCATATGTGTAAGTGCACCCAAGTCATCCAATGCCTGAGGAGGACAGAAGAGGGCATTGGATCCCCTGGAACTGGAGTTACAGACAGGTGTTAGCCACCATATGTGTGCTGAGAATTGAGCCTGGGTCCTTTGCAAGAGCAGCCAGTGCTCTCAACCCCTGAGCCATCTTTCCAGCCCTGAGGTTGGTAGAATCTTTGGCACACGTGTGCTTCCTTTGGAGAACATCTACTTACCGCTTGTTACAGTAGCAAGAAATCCCCATAAAGAGAATAAATGGGTCAAGAGAATATCTCTGGCCTGCGTAGAGACTTGACAGTCACCTGGTTGCAGGCCCACCCCTAGCAAGGCCAGTTCACCTGAAGTCACGCTAAAGATATAGGCAGAATACGTAGTGTGTTAATGAGATGGTGAATTGTTCCTGCCCAGAATGCCCAGCCCTACTGAGTTTGCTTCTGGACCCTGCCACAGACATGTAGCTTTCCATAAGCGTGCCCCCTTTTCTGAATTTTTCAGAAAACCTAACGTCTCCTTTTCTTCCTCCTCTCTTTTCTAAGTATGCTTTTCCTAACACTTTGGGCTACCCCAACATTTTGGGCTCCTTTACCTTTTGTTCTAAAGTTCGCTTCCCACCACGTGGCTGCTTGCTTACCAGGTGCCTGACCTCCTTGCCAGCACTAACCTGACACAGCTTTATGGCTTTTAGCTTCTCCCTTCCTTCTCCTGCTCAGGGAAGCTGCTGCAATTATGGCTTGCCTGCCCGAGGATTTTTCTTTTTAAGCTCTAATAAAATTGTCCTAAAACTTCCATTTGAATCTATTCTTAAATTCTTTTTATTAATAAGACTACGAACCAAGGAGGGGGCCCATTTTTCCCTGTATCACTCCCATATTTGAACTGTCATTGTTTCTGTATGTATGTTTTTAGGATTTATTTCCTATCCATTAGGGTAAGTTGCAGGTATGATTCTAATTTTCATTCTTACATGTACCAGGGTTGTTTATTAAAGGCAAGAAATTCTCTTCTTCAACTATTATGATTATATTTTAAAATTATGTTATTACATTTATTTATTTACCCTGTGTGCATGTGTGCATGTGTGGGTACTTTGTGCTGCCATGTGCCTGTGGAAGTCAGAGAACAACTTGCGGGAATTGGTTCTCTCCTTCCGCCTTGTTGGTTTTGGGAATAAGGTATAAGTAAGCAGGCATGGTGGCAGGCTCCTTTTCCTGTTGAGACAGCCCCTCTCCCCCAGTATGTTTATTAAAATCAGGAATGAACATTAGCCCAATATTATATTCTAACCTACAGGCTTAATCTAGATTTTGCCACCTGACCCAATAAAGCTTTTCATGGCAAGAGAAAAAGTGATTCATAGTCTTATGAAGAAACTTCAGATTTCTTTGTGAAAGAGGTCCTTAGTTTCAGCATACATTTTGAGGACAGAGTAGATAATTTGAAACGTTTTTGAATTGAGTGGGATACTAAGCAGGTAAAGAGTAATGAATGGGCCACGTGCAGTCAGGAGTTTCCTGGGCACTATTTGGGACATGTGTCTATGTCAGCTTCCTCTGGTACAGGTAGCTAGATCCCTGGCTGATGGCATCCTTTCAGATAGTGGTGCCTCTTGGGGGGAATCCTCTTTGGGACATATGAATACCAGCACAGTGACATTCTCTACTACAAATGGCACAGTTCATGCCCTCCTTTTTCTTTTTTTTTTTTTTCTTTTTTTTTTTCGGTCTTTTTGAGACAGGGTCTCCCCGTAGCCCCAGCTGACATGCAACTCACTATGTAGACCAGGCTGGCCTTGAACACATAGAGATCCACCTGCCTTTGCCTCCCAAGTGCTTGGATTAAAGGGGCATGCCACCACAGCTGGCTTCAGTCACTTCTTTTTACAGAGGACTTGCTCACTGGTTGATAGTGCCCTTTTGATGTGGATAGCAGGAACTTCCCTTGCTCCTATCACAAGGAAGAAAATCCTGTTTTACAAACTAAAGAAGACTAGTCTGAAACCAGAAGATGGAAAATAAAACATGGCGTGCCTGAAAAAATAAGAAAATGGAATAACTTCCCTTTAATGGAATATGCAGTGAAGCAGTTTGGGAGCTGCCCCTCACTCACTGCCAAGCCTGCCTGCCTTCTGAGTTCCAACTTTAAAAGCCTAAGTTTCTCTTTCCCCTCCTTCCATCTCCCTTTTCCAAACTCAGTCAGTGTCATTTGCACCTGCTCACCCTAACCCTGCAGGTGTTCCCACTATCTCTCTGAAGTTCCCACTATCTCTAAGTTGCTCACATCCTCCCCCTCTTCCCTCACTTCTTCCCCATTCTTTCTGTGTGTGCTCAGGGGTGTTGAGCCTGGCCTCAAACTCGCCAGATGTCTAAGGTACTGGTATTATAAGTATGCACCATCACACCTGGCTCCCTACCCACTTTCTCATCTCTTTGAGAAAGCAGAACTGTCCCCCACAGCTCCCTCCTTTCAGCCACTATTAAGAACCCCAGTTTGCCCACACCTTTCTTTTCTCTCTCAAATTTTAGTAAAATTGTCCTCAAGTTTCCTTCTAAGTCTGATTTTAAAATTCTTTTGTCAATGAGAAAAGGTACCTGTAAAAGGCGCCCCCATAACAACACCCTGGTAATCCTCAGTCTCAATTTCTGGCCACTTGCTCTCTTTAAGAGAAAACTGGTCAAGAGACTAAAACTCTCTGGCCTGAGGAAGGACTTGACATTCTAATTTTGCTGGATCAATCAATTACCTGGCAGAATTACAAGGCAGATTCTTTCGAAATTATGCTAAATAGCTAAGCTGCATTGAAAAAATGGCAAACTTTTCCCACCCAGAATCCCCTAGTTCAGTTGTTTATAGACTGAGCCACAGACATGTAGCTTTCCATAAATCTGCTTGCTTTTCTGAAGAATTCTGAAAAATTCAGAAAAAAAAAGTGCTCGCTCCTCTTTGTACTTTCTATCTCTTTTCCAAGCATACATTCCTTTACACTTCAGACTACCTCAGTATTTAAGGCTTCTTCACTCTCTCTAAAGCTCCCCTCCCATTTCCGCCATGCAATTGCTAGTCTGCCTGTGTCTGACCTCCATGCCAGCATCTCTAAACAGGCATGACTTTATGGATTTTCCCTTTATTCCTCCACTCTCCTCCTCAAGGCAGCTGCTGAGATTTACAGCCTTCCTGCCCTGAGGATTTTCTTTCAAACTAACAAAATTGTCCTAAAGCTTCTCATTGAGTCTACTACTCCTAAATTATTTTATTAATAAGAACCCTAAAAGGGGACCCCCATTTTCTCCTGCATCATCAGTCCTGTTAAGTAGGTAGAAAGATATGAACGGACTTGAAAGTCACTGAGGAGGATCTCTGCCTCATAATCTTCAACTTATAAAACAAGAGCCGAGACTGCAGGGCTCTGATTATTGGTCAAAAGAATCGGATCTGAGTCATATCTGTCGCCCTGGGTGGAGACATGGTATTCTGAACTGCCTCAAAGACTGTAAGATTACTATCTAGCCCAGGGTTTCTGGCAAAGAACAAAGGCATGCCATTGGTCCCTCCCTAAGACTTAACCCAAATGGCCTGTCAATCACCTAGACAGGAAAATGCCCCTCAGGAAGCTGCCTGGTTCAGAAACCTTAAGAAACAGTGCAAAGCCTGTCTGGAACTGTAGGTTGGTACAATGACACCTTTGGCCACTGTTCACACTACCCTTCCCCACCCCATGAAAGTGTTACTTACCCTCCTCGGTGGCCCCTCTGGCCATTGCTCACACGTATCTCCTTGAGAGTGCCCCACTTTAGACTGTAATAAACTCTATGTTGTGTACTGTGCTCTGTATGCCTCATCTGGATTCTTTGGATGGAGCTCCCAAGGACCGGGGAGCTGAGGGAAGGTCAGAGAGAGATCCCGGTAATAAATCCTTGTGCTTAGATTCAGGTGATGACCACAAAGGAGGTGCCACTGTGTCGTCAAGGAATTGTATTATTGAGACATGTGATGTGACTTTCTGCTACTGCTGCTGGTGTCAACTTTGATTTCTTAGTTAATGCAATGGCTGTCAGGTTCCCTTACTGGTTTTGCAATAAATATTTTGAAATTAACAAATATCACCAAGAGTTTGTAAATATCTTGTTTCTCAACAAAATGTCACCCATTGGTTTTTAGAATCCATTGAGAATCTCAAATGAATCCTTTTCCACTGTGAGCTAAAGTTCCCAGAAAAGCCCTCACATGTGTTTAAAGACTCTACAAGGTTGACTGACTGATCAGAAATTCTGTGACTGTAGAGAATTGGAGTGTTGCAAATCTGAAGCCAAATTGTGTTGGGTCATGTTTAGCCCTTTAATAGCCATTCATTGACCATTTCTTTGACTGTGACCATTTATTTGACTGAACATCTTTGTGACTCTCAGGTAAGAACGCCACCTCCTTTTTTGTGAGGCAGGGTCTTGCTACATAGCCACAGCTGGTCTAAAACTTGCTGCGTGGACTAAGCTGGCCTCAGACTCACAGATAGCTGCCTGCCTCTACCTCCTGAGTGCAGGGATTAGGTGTCATGTGTCACCGTGACTTTTGGAATGTATTATCAGACTACTGGATTCATGAAACTTTAACACTGGAACATGGTAGTTAGGTAACTTGAATTCACATTCTCAGGTCATCATGGTCATTCATATTTGGGTTTAGAATATATTATCTTTGGACTGGAGAGATGACTCGGGTTAAGAGCACTGACTATTCTTGCAGAGGACTTGGGGTCAGTTCCCAGTACCCAGATGGTTGCTCAATGTCTATAACTCCAGTTCCAGGGGATCCAACACTCTTTTCTGGCCTCCACGGGTATTGCATGCATGTGGTACACTTATATACATGCAGGCAAAACACTAATACACAGAAAATATAAATAAATACATAAAAGACTATATTATCTCTCATTCCCTTTGAGGTGAGAGTTCTGTTTTTGCATTGATAGCTTTGCCACTCAATGTGAAGCCCCAAGGACAATCCACAGGAGTCACCGACATTGACACCAGACACGAACATGAGCTCTTTGTGTCCACCTGTCCAGCGCTGCCTCCCCAGGAAGATGTTGGTGAATTCTTTTAGGGCCTGGCCCTCCCTTGCATTGGTTGGTGGCTTTTGGATTTCTTCTGAGCTGGTTATTTGAATCCCATTTTGCTTGGGTATTTTTTTTTTTTTTCCTTTAGAACATTTGATTTAGGTATTCTACTTTGTTTGCTTTTTAGAGCACTTAGTTTCTCAGAGCATTTGTTTTATTTTGTTTGGTTTCAGAACATTCATTTATTTGCCAACATTCTGCTTTTTTCTCTTGCCATTCCCCCAGTATGTAATTGTGACTTTTCCTTTGACTTCTGCTTATTACAACCTAGCCACTTTTAGATTGTTTTATGAGCTCCTGATCATAAAGATGCTGAAGATAAGAGGCACTTGTTCCCTTCAGCCCATCAGGGTGGAGGTGTCAGAGGAACAACCCAAGATGGGTAATGGCATCATAGTAAACCCTGTTCTATCCAATTTCTAAGTTTCTATAAGAAACATTAAAGGTTCTGTAAGAGGCATTAAATATCAGTCTTTTCTGTTGAACACTATAAAACAAACCTCGTACTCTCCCCTCTCGCCCTCACTGCCAAACACCCCGACATGACAAGACTTGTTTTCTCCACTTCGACATGTCCCTTTACGAAAGATTTAATCTTTCATGTTCCTCTCCTTTCTTTCTTTGTTAAGAAAGGAGTATTTGTACAGCCAGATGTAACCAACTTCCTGAAAAGGATCCATTCTCCTCCTCCCTGACTCCTTCCCTTTTCCGGCCATTTTCCAAACTAGCCAATCAGGATTAGATTGTTCGGTTGAACTTCAGCTAATGACAACAGGCAAGTTCCCCTCTGTGTTAGGGATAAAAAGTTGAGGCCATCTTGGCAATGTGTGTGCTTGTCCCTCCGTTTTCCTGAGCGGTGTGTGCACCCTCCAATCAGAAGTAAAGTTTTACTTTGCAAAGGTGCTTGGATCGGCATGGTGGTCTCTTTATGCAATCAAACTTAGTCCTAACAGTTGGAAGGAATGTCATCGGCTCAGCCAGGAAGACGCACATAAGGGACAGTCACCACGTTTCTTGAACTCCTTGTTTTTCTGTAGACAAAGATGAGTCTGAGACATTGTGGAAGGAACTCACCCCATGATGAGAATTCAGGAGCTACTTACTCCTAAGAGCAGCAAATAAATCTAATCTGAAACATAGATCCTGTTAGCTAGCATTGAGATGCTTGCAATAGGAACTAGGAAGCAGAGATTCAAGGACAAAGAAAATGGAGAAAAACTGCCATTTGGTATTCCAGTTGGTTTTATGCTTGATAATTGCATTCATTGAACTCAGAAGTATTTAGAAAAATGGGCAAAGCTAACTGAAGACAACTTGTCCTTATGTTTCCTTCAAGGGGGAACACTTGATATTACTAATTTTTTGTTTCATTTTGTTTTGTCATGCTAACCTTGAACCTGGGGCAACAGAACTGAAGATCATGTATGGGCAGCCTACTTCAGTTGGAACCTAAAAACATGTGAAAAAGAAAGAACGCATCAAAGAGAAAGAGAAATGATGAGGGCCCATGAGCTGCTGGGAGACGTAGAGGCAGTTTTCCTAAAGGGTGTGACCTCTGGTAGGTCAACACAAATTGGACTTGATGGGTTAAGAAAAAAGGAGGGACATGAAGTTAGGATTGGATAGGAAGGCTGGGTGGATTTGAAAGAGGTGGGGGAGGGTGAATATGAAAATGATTAAAACACATCACATAAAACTCAAAGAATTAATTAAAATATCTTTAAAAAATTTTTCTATATATGTTTTTATCAAAATTTTGTGGATTTCATACAATACATTTTAATCATATTTAGCATTCACCTATCTGTACCCTACCATAGCCTGCCCACAGGGTTTCATGAATTCTGTCTTATATGCTAAAGCCAATCAAGTCACGTTTGTGTACCCAGCTATCTCTTGATGTAAGTTCATCCACTGGAGCCTGTTCAGCCTATCTAGGGCGACTCCCTTAAAGAAGATGAACTCTCCCTCACCCAACAGTAATCTCCTGCCAATAGTTCCTCTGCTAAGGTTGGGGCCTCTGCCGATTTCCCCAGTTCTGTGCTGGTTTTTATCTGATTGAGTTTGCACGAGTCTTGTACATGCTGTCACCATTTCTGTAAGTTTGTATGAACAAGATTCCCGGAGCCTGCAAGATGCTGCTTCCTTCTGGTCATACACCACCCCTGGCTCTTCCAATCTTTACACATCCTCTTTTGCAATGGTTTCTGAGCCCTTGATTGGTGAGGTTTAATACAGGAGTCCTATGTAGGAACACATTCTCTGTAGTCTCTTATTCTCTACACTTTGACTAGGTGTGGCCTTCCGTGTGCATCACCCTCTGTTGCATCAGGAAGCATCACTGATGAGAGTTGAGAGATGCCTTAGTATTCTTTCTACCACTGTTCCACTATGTGCCATAGGTACAGAGGTTCCATTGTTGATATGTCACTTAGGGTTGGGCATTTCACAGACACTTTTTTCTCTGTGTGTGACCAGTTGTGGAGCTCTGTGCTATACTCTGCCTGTTGCAAAAGAAACTTGTTAGATGAGTAGCGACTGGTTTACATGTCTGTAAATATAAGGATACATATTTATTATACAGTAAGAAATTACATTTGTCTAAGGATGTGGCAGACGTAGGGTTTTCTCTAGGATCTACGACCTCTCTGGCCATGTGTGTTTGGCTATGTTTACAGTGCCACACGAGTTCCTTCCCGTTGATCAGGCTTTACATCCAATTAGATAGCTATTGATTAACCCCAAGATAAAAGTTCCACTATGGCATAGTTTGCTGTACTGGTCATTGTTGTGGTTATTAGGCTTTAAATTTGGGGTTGGACCATTGCTTTACTTTTCTCCCTCAGCAGCTTGCATAGTATCCTCTAGAACTATGAGAACTAGTCTTCAGGGAGGTTTCCAGGCAGTTCCAACTCCATTGCTCCATGTTCTGTATCTGAAGTATGTCCTGTCTTCAGCAATGTGGTCTTACCTTCAAATTCTGAGAGGTAATGAAGTACTGTGGCAATAGCCTGTGTTATTTGGGGAATCTCTTGGACTACCCTGACCAACAGCTCAAAGGGAAGTTTCTCCTGTCTAGCACTGTGCTTCTTGTTACATAGCCTTCAGCTATCCACATGCACTCATGTAGAGATATTGTATGTGTATTTTCAGTAGGCTTTTGAACTAATATATTTTCCTCTGGTTTTTCATACCATCTCCATATCATTTATCTCCTCTCTCTCTCTCTCTCTCTCTCTCTCTCTCTCTCTCTGTCTCTCCCATCCTCCCTCTTCCTTCCCCAAGTACCTCTTCTTATTTTTAAATTTTTTTTAAAAAGAAAAAAAGCCATTTCATTTACAATGAGATTTTCATCTAATTGGCAGCACTAAGGGTGCATTAGTAAGCCTGCTTTATTTTCGACAATGCAGATACAATTTATACTGGTAATATCCATATGCATGAGGTCTGGGGAACTGTTAGAAACATCAAATAGACTCTACCAAAGAAAAGCATCCATTTATATTTAAAAAAAATCATTAAATCTGTTAGTTAAAATTTTCCTCATTGAGAAGGACCCATAAGGAATGTAAGCAGGACCCGTAAGAAATGTAATCAGACAATTCTTCGTTAGTTGTAGATTCAGAACTAGGGAGGAGTTTGAGTAAGAGGGTTTGTGGTATACAGATTGAATGACCAGCATTGTACAATGATAATGTAGTAAAATCTACACGCATGAGTATATGCTATCTGTGATGGTCAGTGTTTTCTATCAACTTGAAAAAAAATCTATAATCACCTGGGAGATGGACCTCTAGGCATGTCTGTGGGGGATTCTCTTTATTATGTTAGTAAAAGTGGTGTATAGTCACTTTTCTGTTGCTGTGGTAGAAACACCATGACCAAGGGAACTTATACAAGTAAGAGTTTATGTAGCTTACACTTCCAAAGAGGCAAGAGCCCATCACAGCAGGGAGGTATGGCAGCAGAGGGATGGCTGGAGGAGCAGAAGCTAAGCTCTCACATCTTCAACCAGGCACAGGAAGCAAGAGAATGACTGAAGATCTGGCAAGGCTTAAGAACTCTCTAAGCCCACACCAGTGACATGCTTCCTCCAGCACGGCCACACCTTCTAAGACCTCCCAAAAGATCACCACCAATTGGGAACAAAATGTTTAAATACTTGGAGCCTTTAGGGTACATTCTCATTCCAACCACCACATTCCACTCCCTGGTCCCCATAGGCTTATGACCATATAAAATGCAAAAAGCGTTTAGTCTATCCTTAAAAGTCCCTATAGTCTTTACCAGTCTCAATACTATTCTAACGTCCATAGTCCAAAGTCTCTTCTGAGACTCAGGGCAATATTTTAACTGTAAGTCTCTGTAAAATCAAAAGACACATTACATACTTCCAAATACAAGGGAACTGAATACATATTTCCATTCCAAAAGGGAGGAATAGAGGCGTAGTGAGGAAATACCAGACAAAAATAAAACAGAAAACCAGCAGGGCAAACATCAAGTTCAGTAGCTCCATGTCTGACTTTTTGGACTTTACTTCCAAAGGGCTTAGATGGCTCAGCCTCTCTAGCTTTGCTGTGAAACACACATCTCTCTCTTAAGCTGATACCACTCCCTGTATGCAGCGTTCTTGACAGATATCTCATTGCTCTGACATCAACAGATGTCTTCTTGGGGTCTCCATTGCCAACCAGGTTTACGGGCTTCACAGCTTCACACAGTGGCCTATCAGGGCCTTCATTATGCAGAGACCCCTGCTGCATTCTGCCTGGCCGTGTTGACTCTCTGAAACCACAGAGGAAGAACCAATGACCCTTTATCTGTTGCATCTTTCATGCCTCTAAAGCCAGCACCAGGTGAACAACACTGCCAAGTTTGGCTGCAAGTTGGGGATGGACCCCAGCCTGCTTCATCCACTTTAGACGTTTTTTTCTTCAGTGGTTTTCTAGGAGAACAGCCCTGGAGCATTTTCCTTTCACAAGTTGGAGCCTTAGCTGGGTGTAGTCTTGCCCTGGAGGCACTCTCTCCATTGTTTAAGTGAAAATTTCTAGGTCTCATCCTTAATCACTTAAATCTCCTCATCAAATGAATCCTTTCCTTCAGCACAAGCCTTGGCTCCAACATTAATCTTCCTAGTGCTCTTTCTCAATCCAAACTGTGCATTCCGTATTTCTTTCTGCCCTATTTTCCCTTTTTCACTGTAGAGCTGCATAATATTCACCATTAGTAGCCACACCACCATTTCTATGTTAGGCTGTCTTGAAATTTCTTCAGCCAGAGAAATTAGTTCTTTGCTTTTTAATTTAGCCTCAGGTAAGCTTTTTTTTAATATTAAAAAAATAGGGAAGAAGCATTTCATTACAGCTTTAATGTACTCAATAAGAGTTTCCAGAGCAAAGATACATCTCATTCAAAAGTGGCTATAAAAATTTTTGATTCGCTGTTGAACCTAATAACCACATACTTAGAAGAAGCATTTCATTACAATAGCATTGACATATTCGATAACAATTTCCAGAGCTAAGATGCATGTCTTTCACAATTGGCTCTAAAACTTTAGGTCTGCAGTTGAATTAATACAGTTATACAATATTATACTCAGTATAAACCCTGTAAGACATAAAATTAAATGAGGTTTTAACCTTTAAAAAAGATCTCCATTTCAATATTAAAAGTTTCATACAGAAAAATTCATTTTTAATACAAGTGACACTAAGATGCACATGTGTTTCTAATCTCTTTATATCTGATTATTACTAGTCACAGTCAGTTACTTTCTGAGCTCCTTGGCATCTGAGCATGGATATAAAGTCATCGGGTAGATTTCAATGGGGTAGATTTCAATGGTAATGTTTTTTCACACCTACTAATTATTAAGGAGCAAAATTTATGCTTTGAAGTATTATTTTTATCTATTTTTTAAATTTAATAACCATATGTTTAGAAGAAGCATTTCATTACAGCTTTAATGTATTCAGTAACACACTCCAGAGCAAGGATACATCTCTTTCAAAAGTGGCTGTAAATTTTTAGGTTCGCAGTTGAATTAATACCATTATACAATATTGAACGCAGTATAAACTCTGTAAGATATAAAACTGAATGAGTTTTAACCTTTTAAAGAAGATCTCCATTTCATTTTAAAATATGCTGTTTCCTACATTTTTAATGCTACTAACACTTAGAAGTTTGCACATCTCTATGTATCTGATGATTACTAGTTTTTAATCTCTATGTATCTGATGATTACTAGTCACAGTCAGTTACACTCGGATCCTTAGTACCTGAGTATGGATAGTAAGTCATCAGGTAGATTTCACTGGAAATGTTTATCACCGCTACTATTTAACATGAAGTAAATTTTTATGCATCCCCCTTAAATATGTCTTTTTTTTTTAGTTTGCTGATTTTTCTGTGTGTATATCATACAGAAGATCCCACACAGTCTTATTCATCTATATACCCACTTCCCAAATGGCACCCTCCCATAGCCTCCCCCCTCCCACATACTGGAGCCCATTATACTCTGTCATCCCTGTTACTGCCCCAACTGTAGGGTCTTAAACACCCAGAAGGAAAGTGTAACCAAAGATTAATGGGGTCAATATAATTTTTTAAGAGTCCATATGTATAGCTAAAGGCCACATAACAAGAAACGCTGCCACACAGGAGAAACCTTCCTTTTAGTTGTTGACCAGGGTGGTCCAAGAGACTTCTAAAAATACACAGGCTATTGCCACAGCCCCTTGTAACTCAAAGGAAGGTATCCCCTGTCTGGCATTGTTTCTTGTTATGTAGCCTTTAGCTATACATATGGACTCTTAAAAATTATATTGACCCCATTAATCTTTGGTTATACTTTCCTTTTGGATGTTTAAGACCCTACAGTTGGCCCAGAGTAAGCAATTTATTTTTAATCTTAAGGTCGTTTGATGATCTGTTCCTCAGGGGTCACGAGGGCTTGGGAGGAGCCCCTGGCTCCTTTCTTTTACCAGTTCTGCCTATGCGAAGATAAGTCAAAGGTCCTACTCAACATGGCTGGCTTTGCTTGGAAGCATGGAGGAATTGTTTCCTATGTGTTGACCCTCCTCTTTGTAGACTGGACATTGGCTCAGGTCTACCTGGTGGGGTCTCCACAGCCTCCTTGCTCAAGAAGACAGGTGACTCACCACAGTTACAGGACATTTTGAGAGATGGTCATAGTCCCCTGGAACTTAGTTGACCTAGGAGGGCAAGGGGCAAAAGCTGTCCTTTATGTCCCCTATGACCAGATTAGTATAGGCTTCAAAGTATGGCTGTTAAGCATCCAAGAAGGTTATTTCCACAGGTCTTTTACTTTTAATTACCATATGCCATGTAGCCAACACGCTCAGATAAACCTTGCCTAGGCATATATTACATTCTTTGATGTGGATGTGTGTATAATTTGTCAGTAGGTTGTTGGCCTAATGTGGTTCTCTCTGGTTTTCTAAAACTAGCTAGGCATTGTTTATCTCTCACATTGTCTAACCCTTCCACCATGGTTTCCCCATTTAAGGTGCCCCCGTTTTTTCCATTTCTCCCTTAATAATACACTTCTCCTATGGTCTTACCTCTCTTGTCTTTCCCTTCATTCTCTAGGTTTCCTGTATAAAATGTTCCCTCCCCCCTTAAAATAACCCCATTATTGTTCATATCTCCCTTGTTAACACCTGTTTTCTACAGTTCTTCTCTTTCAGATTCTTTCTTTTCTTTTACCTCCCTGGTTTCTCATCATTATCCTGGTTCCTGTAGTTATATCTGGATACATATTCACTTATCAGGGTTTGGTTCTAGGATCCACATATGAGGGAGAATATATGCCATTTTATTTCTGAATCACTGTTACTTCACTTAGTATAACAGTTTCTAGTTCCATCCATTTGCCTGCAAACTTCATGATTTCATCTTTCTTTATTGCTGAGAAAAATTCCATCATATAAATGAACCACATTTTCATTATCCACTTGTCAGTTGATGGACACTTAAGGTTGCTTCCATCTCTTAGATATTGCAAAAAGAGTAGCAACAAACATGGATTACAAGTGTCTCTGCAATAGGATGAGTTCATTAGGTATATGCCAAGCGGTGGTATAACTGGCTCAAATGGTAGGTTCATTTTTAGTTTGTTAAGAGTTCTCCACACTGCTTTCCATAGGGGTTGAACAAGTTTGTAGCCCCACCAGCAGCGGATGAGTGTTCCCCTTTCCCCACATCCTCTCCAACATTTGGTATCATTTGTTCTCTTGAATTTAGCCAGTCTGACTGGGGTAAGATGAAATCTTAAAGTGGTTTTAATTTGCATTTCCCTAATTATTAGTGATGTTGAACATCTTTTAAGATGCTTCTTAGCCATCTTTACTTCTTCTTTTGAAGACCCTCTGTTCAGCTCCTGAGCCCATCTTTTAATTGGGCTTCTTCCTGTCTTCTCTGTTTTTTTGAGTTTGTTATATATTCTGGATGTTAAACCTCTGTCAGATGTGTCACTGGTGAAGATTTTCACCCATTCTGTGGGTTTTCTCTTCACTTCCCTGGTTGCCTGATTTGATGTACAGAAAGTTTTTAGTTTAGTGAGGTCCCATTTGTTGATTCTTGACCTTGTTTCCTGAGCAATTGATGCCTGGTTTAGGAAACCCTTTCCTACACCTATATCTTGTAGGTTTTGGCCAATGTTTTCTTCTAACAGTTTCAGAGTTTCAGGCTTTACACTGAGGTCTTCGAACCATTTGGAATTGACTTTTCTGCAAGGTGAAAGATAGGAGTTTAGTTTCATTCTTCTATAGGTGGAGATCCAGTTTTGCCAGCACCATTTGCTGACCATGCTGCCTTTCCTCCGGGGTATGTTCTTGGTGCCTTTGTCAAATATCAGGTGGCTGAAATTGCATGTACTCATATTTGGGTCTTCAATTTTGTACCTTTGATCTATGGGTCTGTTTTTGTGCCAGTACCATGTCATTTTTATGATTATAGATTTGTAATACAGCTTAAAATCTGGTATAGTAATCACCCCAGCATTGCTCCTAGTGCTCAGTGTTGCTTTGGCTATCCAGGGTCTTTTGTGTTTCCATAAAACTGTTAGGATGTTTTTTTCCAATTCTGTGAAAAATGTCATGGGGATTTTGATTGGCATTGCATTAAATCTATAAATGGCTTTTGGTAGGATTATTATTTTCATAATATTAATTCTTCCAATCCATGAACATGGGAGGTCCTTCCATCTTCTGATGTCATCCTTAATCTTTTTCCTTAAATATTTAAAATTTTCATTGTAGAGGTCTTTAATGTCTTTGAACAGGCTTATTATGAGATATTTTATTTTATTTTTTGTAGCTATTGTGAAGGGGAGTGTTTCCATGTACTCTTTCTCTGATTGCTTGTTATTGGTATATAGAAATGCTACCAACTTTTGTAATTTAATTTTGTAACCTGCCACTTTACTGAACGTGTTAATAATTTCTAGTGGTTTCCTGGTGGAATTGTTGGCGTCTCTTAGATATAATACCACATCATCTGCAGAAAGGGATAATTTGATCTCTTCTTTTCCAATTAATACTCCTTTAATTTTCTGCTCTTTAATTTATTGCTCTTGCAAGAGTTTCAAGCACTATGTTAAAAAAGAGTGGAGATAGTGGACAGCCTTGTCTGGTTCCTGATTTCAATGAGAATGCTTCCAGTTTTTCTCCATTTAGAATGGTGTTGGCTGTGGGTTTGTTATATATGGCTTTAATTATGTTGAGGTATGTTCCTTCCAGTCCAGTTCCCTCTAGGACTTTGAACATAAATGCATGGTGAATTTTGTCAAAGACATTCTCTGCATCTATTGAGATGACCATATGGTTCTTGTTTTGAGCCCATTTATATGATTTATGATGTTTATTGACTTACATATATTGAACCATCCCTGCATCTCTGTGATAAAGCCAACTTGATCATGGTGAATGATCTTTTTGATGTGTGTCTGTATGCGGTTTGCAAGTATCGTGTTGAGAATTTTTGCATCTATGTTCATTAAGGATATGGGTCTATAGTTTTCTTTTTTGGTTGTATTTTTACCTGGCTTTGTTATTAGAGTGTTGCTGGCTTCATAGAAGGGATTTTGAAGCCCTCCCTCCATTTTTATCTTTTTGAATAAATTAAGCAAGTGTCTTGAGCTGCAATGTTAAGTCATTTTTTTTGTGTTCTTTCTGATTTTTTTGATGTAGGCACTTAAAGCTATAAACTTCCCTCTAAGGACAGATTTCAGCGTGTCCCAGAGGTTTTGTTGTGTTGTATTGTACTTTTCATTTAGTTCCAGGAATACTTTTATTTCTTTCTTAATTTCTCCTTTGACCCATTCATCATTCAAGAGCATGTTGTTTAATCTCCATGTGTTCATGTGATGACTAGGGCTTCTTCCAGTGTTGATATTAAGCTTTATTGCACTGTGGTCTGATAGAATGCATGGAATTATTTCAATCTTTTTTGTATTTGGTGCAGTTTGTTTTGTGCCCCAGTATATGGTCGATTTTGGAGAAGGTTCCATGGGGCACTGAATAGAAAGTATGTCCTTTCATGCTTGGGTGGCCTACTCGGTAGATTTCTGTTAGGTCCATTTGATATACAGTATTGTTTAATTCAGATGTCTCTCTGTTAACTCTCTGCCCTGTTGACCTATCTAACAGAGACAGTGGGGTACTGAAGTCCCCTACTATTAATGAGTTGGGATTAATTTGGGTCTTAAAGTCCTGTAGTATTGTTTTTATGAAGTTGGGTGCACCAGAGTTTGGTGAATATGTGTTCGTGATTGTAATATCTTCTTGGTTTATTGTTCCTTTGAGCAGAATGAAATGGCCCTCTTTATCTCTTCTGATTAGTTTTAGTTTAAGGTCTACTTTGTCAGATATTAGAATTGCAATGCCTGCTTGTTTCTTAGTACCATTCACTTGGTGTATTTTTTTCCATCCTTTCACCTTAATACAGTCCCTGTCCTTAAAAGTGAGATGAGTTTCTTGCAGACAACAAAAAGATGGATTTTATTTCTTAATCCAGTCACCTTCTCTGTATCTTTTGACTGGGGAGTTTAGTCTTTTAATATTTAAAGTTATTAATGAAACATATTGAATCCTGTCATTTTATTTCTGCTCACATTGTTGATATAGCTGTACTTTTCCACAGTTATACCTCCATTGTAAACCTTTCCACAACCCCTTGGGTATAGTTGTTCCTTTCTTCAGCTCTTTGTGTTGCTTCCAGAACTCTCTGAAGGGCTGATTTTGTGGACATGAATTC
>NW_008327613.1:608459-629738 GCF_000622305.1 Nannospalax galili
AGTTTCTTTTCTGGTCCTGTCTGTTTGGTGTTCTATATGCTTCTTGTATTTGTATGGGCATGACTTTCTTTAATTTGGGGAAATTTTCTTCTACGATTCTTAGAGGATCTGGTCCATGCCATTATCTTGTGATAGAAACACCATGACTAAGGGAACTTATAAAATTAAGAGTTTATTTGTGTTTATGGTTCCAAAGGGGCAAGAGTCCATCATGGCAGGGAGGCATGGTGTCAGAGGTGGCTGGAGGAGGAACAAAGCTAATCTCGCACATCTTTAAGCTTGCAGAGGAAACAAGAGAGTGACTGTAGATCTGGCAAGGCTTTAAGAATCCTCTAAGCCCGCCCCCCAAACATGCTTCCTCCAGCATGGCCACACCTTCTAAGACCTCCCAAAACAGCACTGCCAACTGGGGACAAAATGTCCAAATACTGGAGCCTATGAGGGACATTCTCATTCAAACCACCACAGGCGTGAGGACCCACATAAGTGCCACTATTCCCTAGGCAGGGGATCCTGGCCAGTAGGAGTGGAGAAAGTGAGCTGAGCACAGGCACATATGCATTGCCCTCTCTGCTCTTGACTGTGGATGCCATGAGTCTAGTTGCTGCAAATTGCTGAGGACTTGACTTCCCTGCCATGATACACTGCACCTTTGAACTGCAAGCCAGAAAAACCCTTTTTCCTTTCAAAGAAAGAAAAAGACAAAGAAAAGTCCTTACCCTGGTCAAGCCTAAATGAGATAGAGGTATCTAAAATTTGAACTAATGAAAAAAACTTGTCATTTTAAAATCGTACTGTCACTGCCCACTTAGTCTGCTTAGAGGCTTGCAAAGGACATCTTAAAATTTACCCGTGTACAGGTGATCCTTATCTGCTCCATTCCATCATTAATATAATCTAGATTGACCTTTTTGGCAATAAATTCAGGGATAATAGTTTATCTCTGCGCCTTGAGCTTTAATTGCATAAAGAGGACTGAAATTCTTGGGTAGATCGTCATTAAAATGGTTAGCATCGCCGGGCATGGTGGCGCATGCCTTTAGTACCAGCACTTGGGAGGCAGAGGCAGGCAGATCTCTGTGAGTTCAAGGCCCACCTGGTCTACATAGTGAGTTCCAGGACAGCTGGGGCTACAGGGAGACCCTGTCTCAAACAAACAAACAAAGAAGTGTTTTCCAAGTTTTAGGTGGAAAAGATTTTAGATTATACATTAGTTTTGTCCTGAAGGGAAGGAGTTTTTCTAAAATGGAGATACACGAGGCTAAGGGTGGAGGGGGTAAAGCATGCGATGAGGTTGGAAAGTCAAACGCCAGGGAAAACTGGCACAAACAGGAGCAGGAGCAACTGGCCACAGGGAAAGATTATTAAGAGTTCCTAAGGTCAAATCCAATGCCCTGATGTAAAATTGGTACTTGGTTCTCTGTTTAAAACAATAAGGTTCTCTTAAAATACTCCTTTGCGTTTAGTAATATTTACAGGAGAAAAAAATAGCTTAAAGAACAAGGCTTTTCTTTTTTAAAAAGGACATTTAAAACCTGATAATTAACTTGTTGGCCAAATGTTAAGCTGTATGTTTTCCCACTGGGTTAAACCCTTCGTTTGCCAGAAAGTCATTGCCTTAGCTGTAGGAAAAGTTCTACTAAAATGAATTATTCCTTCTTGGCATATTCCTGCTAAATGACATGGTAATTGTAGAACTTACTTTAGTGGGCAAATATCTAAATCTATTTGTAAATTTTGGCCTATTGAAAAAAATCCATTCTGTTTTTGTGATCTTCAGTCTTCTAGGCTCATGGTTAAGGGACCAAATGACACTAGTTGTCAAAATTGACAAAAACATTAGGCTATCTTAGCTAAAAATACTTCCATTATTTCCTCTAATTTTAAGATCTACCCCTTTTGAAAAACATCCATTATCTCTTTATAAAATAAGTTCTGGCCATCCTGTAAAAATGGGCAAAGGACTGTGAGCTAGCTCTACTAAGGGGAGACAGGATACTCTATTATACTGGATTTTAAAACATAGTAACAGAATTGGTGACAGTCTTTCCACAGTGAGTTCCTGGAAGCTGAAGTCCTAGAGGAATGAGATCTAAAATCAGGTGGCACTGCCAATTGAAAAAAATACACCACATCAAAGACACCGTAATCCAGAAGAGAGGACTCTAGTGACACTCTACCACCTCCTGTGCTGAAAAACTTCAAGAAATAACTCTTAGATTCATATTTTTTTATATTTCTCATCTTAAACTTTTGCTAGCTTCTGACAACATAGCCATAAGGACTCAGGAAAGCTGGGTGATCCTCATCTTCAACTATATCAAAAACAAAGTACCCCAAGCGCACCAAACTCCTTCAACATTTCTACTTATAAATCTCATTTTTAAAAAACAATTCTTAAATCCTTTTTTATTTAGGTATTTTAAAAAATTTCTGAGCATTTGAAATTTTCCTTGGTATATTCTTAAGTAATAAGAATGGTAACCTTGATTTTAATAAAACTAGAAATTACAATGATGATGTTATTTCATTTTGATTGTCCTCTTACCCAGACCTCTGACTACTTAAACCAGGTTTTCATATTTAATAATTTAAAAAAATATTTATTTACTATTTTTATCTTATGTGTGTGCATATATTGTCTGCATGTAGGTAAGTGCACCGTGTCATGCAATGCCTGAGGAAGACAGAAGAGGCTGTCGGATCCCCTGAAACTGGAGTTGTTAGCTGCCATGTGGGTGCTGGGATTTGAACTCGGGTCTTCTGCAAGAATAGCCAGTGTTCTTAACTGCTGAGCCATCTCTCCAGCCCATAGTTAATAATTTTTTTAAAATTCAGAATTTTTATTCAGAATAAATATTAATAAATATTAATTATTCAGAATAAATATTAATAAAAAACTTCTGCTGGGCATGGTGGCTCACGCCCTTAATCCTGGCACTCAGGAGGCAGAGGCAGGTGGATCTCTGTGAGTTCAAGGCCAGCCTGGTCTACATAGTGAGTTCCAGGACAGCTGGGCTACAGGGAGACACTGTCTCAAAAAGACCAAAAGAAAAAAAAGAAAAGAAAACAAAAAAGAAAGAAAAACCTCTTCTGACTTTTAAATTGACAAGTACGTACTTTAAATCTTCCAAAAGAATCTCCATTTTGGTGACTCCTCTATTTCAAATACAAACTCCTACAACCCGAACCAGATCAACTTCTTCCTAATGAGAAAGAGGAAAAGGGGCTGGAGAGATGGCTCAGTGGTTAAGAGCACTGGCTGCTCTTGCGGAAGACCTGGGTTCGAATCCCAGCAGCCACATGGCAGCTAACGACTGCCTGTAACACCAGTTCCAGGGGCTCCAGCACCCTCTTCTGACCTCCATAGGCATTGCATGACATAGTTGCACTTGCATGCATGCAGGCAATATACTCATACATATAAAATAAATATAATAGATAAAATATTTTTTAAAAAATATAAAAGAATATTTTCTGTGCCCAATTAATTAATTACTATGTTACTATTAATTTTAAAAAATGTTAAGATACAACAAATAAATTTCTGGGAAGCCCTATGGCAGCATATTCAAATGTCTACAAAAGGAGTTAGTTGGCAATGACAACAAGATTCACACATTAAAGTGTTTGTACCTTAAGAGCCTATTTTTTAAATGAATCTTTAAAGTATCCCATAGTATGCCTCACTTAGCCAGCACACAGACACACACACACACACACACACACACACAGAGGCACACACACACACAAACACACACACACACACCACATGCACACATATCCAATGAAAAGTAATTGGGCAACATTACAAAATGACTGTCATTTGGAGTTCCATCTCCCTTTCTGATTATGAAATTAAAAGTAAGATTTTTTCTATATACACAAAAGCCTATGGAATCCTAATTTCTCATCAGTTTGATCTCTTATTTTTATCCCTGGCATTAATAATTGATAAATGGGGAAAAGAAAATTTTGTTAGAAATAAATTAAAAATATTATATTGTTATCTGATTTCTTCTATAATGTGACTGTCCATGCATTTTCTCAGATGAGACTGAATCAAATGCAATTCCAAAATAATAGAATAAATGAAAATTTTATCCACTAATAAGCAATAAATAACTAGATAGTAAGGCCCAGTCTTTCCTAAGATTAGAACAAGCCACTCATCCTGTAGTTGTAGTTATGGGATCAAACTGGCCAAAAGAAAACTAGAATTGAAAGAATGAATTATTTCAGATTTTCCAAAGATCAAATAAAGTATGTCATAGGGTACAAATAAGTGTGGACACAGGGGGCAGTATGCAGCCAGTCTAATTATAGTGTGATTGATTGATTCATCAGTCAAACATTTCCTCAGCCACTGCCTTTGCCTCTTTCAGCTATACTGTGGTCTTCATTATTTTAACTTTATATATAATGTTCGTTCTGTACATTACATGTAAATGTTATGCCAGACACAAAGAGGTAAAACAGAAGAGAAATCAGACTCAGATTACAATGGCTGGTAAATTTGATATTATCCAGGGATTTATTCCTTAATGGCTTTACCAACTATTTCTCTTCCCTGAACACTGCCTTCCTGTCTACTCAGCCAAATCTTTATCAGACAATAGGAATAAGCCTGTCTCAGTGAGGCCCACTCTGACCACACATTGAAAGCCTTATGCATATTTTAAATATATACATATATATCATTACCACTTTCTAATCTATGGCATTTATTAAGGTTAGTTTTATCTTTATTTTCCATTTCTATAATTCAAGTTCTATAATGCAGAGATTTGTGGTGGTTTTGGACCATTTTAAGAACAAACATATCTAGAACAATACTTTCAAAATATTTGTGAAATGAGTGGAAAAAAATCTGGGGCACATTTGTATTATGATAGTAGTTTGAAATGGATAATGTAGTATGGTGTTTGGTGTTTTCTAGATCTATTGGGTTTCCATTTCTCTATTACTAAAAAGTCTCTTCTGTTTGTAATCCCTCTCCTTGGACAAGCTCTTTCTTGCCTGTATTTTCAAACACAAACATGACAGCAGGGCTTTCCTCACCCATGTCTCTAGTCCAAGATGCGTTCCAGGCTCCAGACTCCACATCCTCACCTTCTGGAGCCTTCACTTTAGCTGTATTCTGCTTGCCTTGGGTTCTCCATGGCTTATCCCAATCTTTATCACCATTTTTTTTAACAACCTATTCTTCACTCTGGGCCTTTTGCATGCATTGTTGACATAGCTCTTCTCTGATGGCCAAGTATAAAGCAGGAAGCCTTCCAATTCCTTTCTTTGTTATCAGACTCTGTCCTCTTGGAGTTCTCCTCTTTCCTGTATCTGTGACCAAAGGAAGCCAATACCACCCCAAGCTCTGAAGAGATGAAAAGAGGGTGATTATGAGACCTAGAGACAGGGCTGCATAGACAGGGCCAAGTTCTTGGTCCAAAGATACTACCATGTCAAGGCAAACTTTCAAAAGGTGTTCAGAGAATGTCAGTGTCCCAACCTCCCTTCTTCCTGCTGTCTCATCTCTTGGAATGTTCACCGTTGTTTCAACCCAGTTGGAGCCAGAGATAAAGGAGCTGATGCAACAACTCCTCCAGGTTAGCCTGCCTGGAAATAAGCAGGGGAGGTGGGATTGACATGAAGGCAGTGGACATTTCTACAAACACAAAGCCTTCCTTGCCTACCTCCCTAGCTTCCCACTGCCACCCAGGACTAGAACAGTATTGTCATGATGTGCCTTGGTACAGGATAGTCTTCTACTAGATCCTCCCCAACCCTCCACACTTATACTCATTCTCTGACTTCTTAACAAATTCTTCGAAAAAACATTTTATTTATTTTTTATTTTTATTTTATGTGTATGTATTGTGCATGTATTGCCTGTATGCATGTAAGTACACCAGAGTTGTGCAATGCCCATGGTGGTCAGAAGAAGGTGTTGGATCTCTCAGAACTGGAGTTATTTACAGTTGTTAGCTACCATGTAGTTGCTGGAAATTGAACCCACGTCCTCTATAAGAGCAACGGGTGCTCTTAACTGCTGAATCATCTCTCCAGTCCCTCTTAACAAATTCTTACACTGTTAGTCCATTCAGTGGATACTCCCTGAGGAAATAACACCCTTTACTAAGTAATTAATGTCCCCATTTCTGAGAAGACCTCAGGCATTTGTTGTTCAATTTACATGTTGTATGTAATGCAGATCATACACACACAAAATACATTACTGTTTATTATCAACATTACATAATTAAATATATATTTGCATTGAAAGCATAGTTAAGACAGGTATACGGCAGGTTGTAACAACATCTATCCCCTCTTCCTTGGTCCCTATAACAAACTTAGGTACAATTTTGCCAAACTACAGTCTGGGATACCAGGAGTTTATTGGGCTTACTTACAGAGCAGTGGGTAATGGATAACTTACAGGAGTGTGGGTGCTCCCCTCCTAAGACCACACTGGAAAATCTTCATCCAAGCATGGATGGTGACTTCCCCAAAGCTGTATAAAAGGGCAAGAGACCCTCTCCTTGACTTCCTCACTTTATATACTCTTAGGCCCCTCCTTCTTGTGCAAGTGCCGGTTGGTTGGGAGGTGTGGCTGACTCACCTCGCCCTCCTTTCTTGTTGAGAATAACAGTCAACAAGCTTGGCTGTGACAATACTAGGCAAGTGGGTACAACCAAGCTTGGGAAGATGGTGTCTGTCAGAGGACAGTCCTATGCAACACAGGCAGACCCTGAGATGGCTCTCAATTATTTCTGCCACCTAATGTTCATGTCATTGAATGGTTTTCTCCTTCTGAGTGGGCAAAACCTATCGGCTGGTCCTAGCCAATGAAATACAATGATAGCGATAGGATGTCACTTCTGAGGTTTGAGAGCAAAGGATTATGACTTCTCATCTGCTGGAAGACGGCCCTGTTGCACACTTAGATGAACAAGCCAGAGGCACACATGGTAAAGAAATGAGAGTGGCCTCCAGCAGACGGCCAGTTGTGGACCAAGGCCCCCAGGCCTGTAAGAACTCCATGAGGCTGAAATCAGATCGTTCCCTGGTTGAGCCTTCAGATGAAACCTCAGCCTTGGCTAATACATTGATGGAAGGCTATGAGAGATCCTGAAGTACAGGACCCAGCTAAGCTGTGCCTGGATGTTCAGTCCATAAAGACTGTGATATAATAAATGTACATTGGTTTAAGATATTAAGTTTGTGGTAATTGATTATACAGAGAATTATCTAACTAATTCCATTTCCCCCTCCATTAGTAAGTGCCCTTGCTTTACCTCAAGTGACTGGCAGTGTGAAAAATTCATTTCGTATCCATGGCCCTACTTGGCTAGAAGGTAATATTCTGACCATATAATGGCCAAGGACAATGGAAGATCAGTCATCACTGAAAGTCAGTAAAATGCTTTTTCTCCACATCCAGTCAGTTCATTTCATCAGGTGTGTAAGCTGGGCTATAGTCTTTCAGGACAGAGCCATTTAAAGTGGTAAAGAATGTAGTGCTGTGATGTACATGACCCAGGAAAGACATGAAAGGCCAGCTGTGATCTGGAATGGCTTTAATGTGTCCTCGGGATTCACATGTTAAGAGCTTGCTCTTCAGAGTGGTGATGGGAAATGGTGAAGCCTAGTAGAAGGTCATTGGGAATGTTGCCCTAGGGAGGAACTGATGCAGTTAGTTCTCACAAGGAGGGTTTGTAAAGCAAACTGGTCCCTCCCTGGCTGCCCGACTTCCTTTCTAGCCATGTAATTCCTTCTTTATACATATGTGCCTGCCATTGCAACACCATCAGGCATAAGGTCCTTACCAGAGCCAATTCAGTGCTTGCCCCACATTGTTGAACCTCCCACACTATCATCTTAACATTGTTTTCCTTATACATTCTCAAATCTTTCATATTTGTTATAATAATGTAAAGAGCTAATACAATCAGAGGAACTACACTGTCATGTGAAATCTGAGCCAAGAAGACTTGTCAAGAATAAGAGTGAGGGACTGGAGAGATGACTTGGAGGTTAAGAGCACTGGCAGATTTTGCAGAGGACCCAGGTTAGAATTCCAGTACCCACATGGTAGTCAACAACCATCTATAACTCCAGTTCCAGGGGATCAGACAACCTTTTCTGTCCTCTGTGGGTACTGCATCACATGGGTACACTTACATACATTAGGTATAACACTCATACACATAAAATAAAAATAAAGAAATCAAAAAAATTTTAAAAAAGCACAAGAACCAAGAACCATTAGTGATGTCTGCCATGGCTGAGAAGGGCAGCAGCAGCAGTGCACCACACATAATCCCCACCCCAACTCCAGGAATGTGCATTGTTCTCAACTCCAGCTTAACCTGCAATAACCATAAGTAGAATGGCATACAGAACTTAAAAGTTAAAATCTCTGGCTTTTCAGAGAGAGAGAGAGAGAGAGAAATCAACATGTCAGAGGTGAAGACGTGATGACATGGTGGAAATTAAGACTTGGTTTGGATCTGTGATTCCAAAATCTGCCAAGGGGCAATGAGCAAATATTTCTTTATGAAAAACAAACGTTCAATTTAATAGGAGTTCCTCCGCTTGTTTTACTAGCACGTTTCCGCAGAATCCATAAATTACCATAACTGTAAATAGCTTTCTAACCTCACTGCCCAGAACAGCCACGTTATTTTGCCACAAAATATCACATAACAGTTAGAGACTGCCATTGGTTTAAATGAGTAGGTGTCAGTGGCACTTCCTGTCACTATGCCAACTTCTCCTTCTCCTTCTCCCCCAGATAAATCAAAAGATATTCATGTTTCAAGCTAGCAGAGGCACATCAACCTCATAATTGTTTCTGGTGGTGAGCAAAATTGCAAAGGAAACAGAACCCTCATATTTACAACTACCTTAAAATGCAGTGTATTTTTCCAAATAGCAATTTGTAGTTCAGACATGTATGTGTGTATGTGTGTGACATTGTTTGTTTGTTTGTTTGTTTTGAGACAGGGTCTTACTATGTAGCCACTTTCAGCTGGCCTGGAACTCCCTATGTAGAGCATCCCAGACTGGCCTGGATGGAACTCACAGCGACCCACCTACTTCTGCCTCCCGCGTGCTGGGATTAAAGGCATGTTCCACACTCCCGATATGAAATAATTTTTAATCTTTGAGAACTTCATGTGTATGTACAACAAAATATGATCATATTCACCCCATTTCTGCCCCCACTGCCCCCAGATCTTTTTTCCACATGTTTACCTCCCAATTTCATGTCCGCTTTCTTTCTTAAAAATAACCCACTAAGTTCATCTTTGATGTAGAAAGAGCTCTCTCTGTGGTTGCCATTCTTCATTAAAGTGAGTCCACTTAAAAAAGTTGGTGCAGATTGCAAGATGTCCTGAGACATCCTGTTACTTTAAGAATGCATTCATTCATTTGTATGTTGAGCTATACCTTAAAGTCCATAGAAAATTGATCTTTGTGAACAATGTATTCTCTTGTGAATGTCTTATTGCCAAATAGTAATGTCCTCTGCTCTTAGACCTCACAGGATATTTGGAGATGTGCAAAGGAAGGTCAGATTCTTGACATTCTTCCTCGTGGATAGAAGAAGACTAGCAGGAGTGATTGGCACCTCATACATACCTCTCACACTCATCAACCAACATTCGGACTAGATGCAAGGGTTGCCAGGTGTAGTTATTTGAGATATTTTTTGGAAGTTCATCTTCAGTTTCCTAATCCCACCCATCCCATGAGAGAAGCCAGAAATTCTGGGCAATTGGTATCCTTCAAAGATGCCCTCCAGTCAATGTGTGAGTTAGCTTTCTATTACTGTAAAGAAAACACCTGAAACAATTGCCTTAAAAAGAAGGAAGGCTTATTTTGACTCACCATTTTGGAATTTCCATGATCAGTTGGCCTTATTGCTTTGGGTCTGTAGCCAGGCAGTACTTCATGGTAACAGCAGGATAGAGTAACTGCTCAACTCATGGCAACCAGAAAGAAGAATGAGACAAAGAGGAGGTTCCAGGGTCCCGACATCTTCTTCAAGGGTATGATCCCAAAGAGTCTAGGTCCCACTGCCTAAATTATTCCACTAGCTCCCAAAAGCAGTCGAGGTTCCCAAAGCACAGCCTACCAAGACTGGAGCAGAAGGAAAAAAAAAAACCTGAATTGACCCTTAATGAGAAGGAGATTTAGTCTCTAATCAAAAGCCTCCCAGAAGGGAAAGATGCCCAGATGGTTTCACTGATGAGTTCCCTCAAACATCTGACTGCCTCTCAAAGAAAAATTAAAGTGACAGCACTTCTAAAATCATTTTACTAGGCCAGAATTACTCTGATTCCAAAGCCAGGTAGATGTAGTAGGAGAAAAGAAAGTGACAGACCACTACCCTTCACAAACCTGCAGGTAAGAGCCGCAACACAATACTAGCAAGCCAAATTTAACAGCAAATTGACATGGTTGTCTAGGATAACCAAGTGGAATCATTCCTGTATACAAAGGTAGCTCAGCATGTGAAAATCAAGCACTGTAACAAACTATGAGCAAAAAAGAGGGGGAAAAATCAGCAAATTGTATCAATTGACACAGGAAAACATTTGACAAAGTTCAACAACATTTGTGATAAAAAATTTTTTCTTAAAAAAACTACCTTAACGTAATAAAGCCCATATATGAAAAGCCCAACGCTAAAGTAATGCCCCAAGGTGACAGGCAGAGATTACTCTTCTCTGATAAGGAAGGCCAGGATGGCAGGATGGAAGAGCACTGGGTACAATGGAGCTTTTGTTTTGGGTGGAGTGGTCCAAGATGTAAACAAAGTCCCCAACATGCAAACACACACTGTGGCTACTGTCAAAGCTCACACAGTCTCCTTCACCCTCCTGTAGGTACCCAGTTTATTCTTCTTTCTTCCAACTTCCAGAGCACTTAGCAGAAACCCCACCCATGTGTCATCACTTGCTACACTTCGCTTTTTTTTCTACAATCTCTCAACCAGATTTTAAGCTGTCTTTGAGCAAGAACGCGCTCTCATGCCTGCTTTGTCCTCATACATCGGGTTCCAGGTGGGCATTAGAGTAGGTTGCCAGATACCTGTTGCCTGCTAAATACTCCTGACACTTCTGAAAAAGAAATGTCCCACTGGGCCCTTCCCTCAATAAATACTCTGGTCCCTGACAACGTACATTAATGAAATTTAAAAAGTGGACTGTAAAATGAAATCTCAGAATCAGGAAAGGGGGAAGAAAAGAAATAATGAGAAATTAGAATAAGCAGACCGTATAAATGAAGGTAGAAATGGGCATCAATAGTGGAGTCTAGTTTGTGTGCATTTAAAACACACTATTATGTTCATAGATGCTTGTTTTAGAATCGAGACACACTGCTTTACTATTTAAGACAAGTGCTATGTGGTTTATAACACAAATTGAATGATAACAATAAGAGTCACAGGTAGAGTTCCAGACCAGTCTTAATGATTTTATTAATGAGGAAAATTGTTTAAAAATATGTTCACTGAAAGTTATTCAAGAATGTGAAATATATACAACAAAATGAACCAAAGGAAGTTTGAGGAAGGAATTTATAAACATCAAAGAAGTCATTGCCTAACTTAAATTAAACAAAAATACATAAACAGTAGAGTAGATAAATAAAAGCAAGTGCTGCTTGAAATCCAATGAATAAATAAAACGTCCTGCCTACGGAGAGCTGCAGTGTTCAACGCAAGGAAAGACAAAAAAGCATGAGGACAGACAAAAATGCTTTCTTGAAAGGATAGTCCATGTAAGCTTTATCCCAAGCATTTTGTCATCCAGATGAACTCGATGCTTTATAGGAAACTGCAAGTTACCAAACTTCACCCAAGTGATTAAGAAGTAAATAGATACTCATAGCAGGTATTGGAGAGCTGGCCAAAATTCATTTAAAAAATATTTTTCCAGAGATTGTTGGTGAGGCAAAGGACTTCTGGGTACAAATGCTTGATGACTGGATAGGATTTACCATGTATGGCGGAATGTATGAGGTCTGGTGGGAGGGAGCATGGGTGGGGAGGGGAGGTCTGAATTTCATTAAGAACTCTTATATGAAGCACACAAAAGCTCAATAAAAAATTAAAATTTTTTTCCAGATTTCTAATTGAATTTTTGCAAATATCATATAATAAATTTTGATTGAATTTAGATTCCCTAACTCATCTACACCCCCTACTATACCCTGCCTGGTTTCATGTACTCTATTATGTTTTATATATATGCCTGTATTATGTGATATATATATATATATATATATATACCTGTAGAGTTAAACTTGTGTCACCAGATGCCCTTTGGTGTGAGTCCATTCACTGGAACCTGGCCAGCCTACCAAGAATCTAAATCTGACCCTTAAATGAGACTGACTTCCAGCAGCCATTGGTTGCTAAAAGTCCCTCAGGTAGGGTTGGTGTTTCTAACCCACTTCTCACAACCATGCTGGACTTAGGTCTGACTTGAGCTTATGTGAGGTCTGTGCATGCTGTCACTTTGCTATGAGTTCATATGAGTAACTACCTGACTGCCTGGAAAACTCTGTTTCCCTGTGGTCATATACCACCTCTGGCTCTTATAATCTTTCGACCTCTTCTTTCACAATGATCCCTGAGCCTTAGGAGGCAGAAGTTTGATCTGGGTGTTCAATTCAGGGATAAGCACTTTGCAGCCTGTTCTCTGCATGTTGTCCAGTTGTAGGTCTCTGTGTTAATCATCTGCTGCACAAGGATGCTTCTCTGGTGATAGCCAAAAAAATATGTTAATCTATGAGTATAACAATAAGTCATTAGGAGTCAGTTTAATACTATATCTATTTATCAGAATGACACTAATAGGTTCTTTCCTGTGGTCTGTGATCTGTCTAGCCACAGGTTTCTAAGCTTGATATCAATGTCAGAATATGGGCTCCATCTTATGAAGTAGACCTTAGATCCATTAGAAAGTGGTTTGTTACTCCCATAATATTTGTGCCACTATTGTACCAGTGGGCATGTCTTACAAAGCCAATTATTGTTGAACCCAGGACTCACAGCTAGATAAGGTTGATGATTAATTTTTACTTCCAATGGCACATATAGCACCTTCCAGCACTATGAAATCTCTCCACTAGAGATGAAGTTTTGAAGGTGGCAACAGCTTGATTTCTCCTTGTTCTATAGCTCATCTATGTAGTGTCTTCAGCAATAGGGTCTTACCATTAAGTTCTGGTGGGGAATCGAGAGCAGAGGGAGTGGCCAGTATTGTTTGAGGGTCTGTGGGACACTTGATCAATAGCCTCAAAAGAGAGAGTCAATACCTTCCATTGGCCTTTTATTTTGCTAGCCTATGGTGTCTAGTGGGGCAATGTCCCCCTGTTATAACTCCTTTTAATCTCTTTTTATAGCATATATACTTTAAGAAGTTTCTATAGTAGTAGGCTTCCATACAGTCTTCTAAAGGCTTTAATTGTGATTATCCTTCCCCATGTTTCCTACTCTGTTCTGCTCTACTTACCCCTTCCTACTCTACTATTAATAGGAAGGTTTTATCTCATTTTCAAGGAATAATTTCTTTATACACAACTGTTCAATAAATGTTGATTTAATCAGATGATGAACTGATAATGTAAGCTGAGTAGCCATCAGAGGAAAAAGGAAACTAGAAGTCAATTTCACATCTAAATACAAAGGCAAAAGTATAAATAAAATACCACTACACTAAATCTGCCATTATATTAAGATAGTTATTATTTTTTTTGGTCTTTTTGAAGCAGGTCTCTCTGTAGCCCCAGCTGTCCTGGAACTCACTATGTAGACCAGGCTGGCCTTGAACTCACAAAGATCTGCCTGCCTCTGCCTCCCAAGTGCTGGGACTACAGGCGTGCTCTACCACACCTGGCTAAGATAGTTATTTTTTAGCAAATAAAGCTGTTTTCAGGAATAGCATGTTGTATTCTATTACCACAACTTATCAAGAAGATAAAGGAAGTGTTTTCATAAAGGAGTTTGAAAAAATTATATGATAAATTCAAATTTTATTTCTTATGATATGTCTATGAAACTACCTGTGACATGATTTGAGTATTTATCAGAAATCTAACAGTGAGTGGTAAAATGGTCCCCAGCACCTTACTGTTGATCGCAAGCCTGTTCTTGTTGAACACAGTTACATCTTGCTTGTGATAAAGAAAACATATTTTTAGGAAAGGTTTTCTTAGGGAAATCTGGAGGGATATGAAACTCATACCTGTATTTTACAGACTTGAACTATTTGTTAGTAGTAATCTGTTCTACTGAGGTTATGTGTGTTTTTCCTATTCTATAAATTCCATCGGTGGTCTTTACTATGGGCAGAGTGCCTTCCTTACCTGAACAGGATACAGGTGCACACTTGGGGATATTAACCAGCACCAACTCGAGGCTCTTATCAGTTTCTGTATGAAGTTTGGACATCCGTGGGTCTCAAATCAGAACAGCAAGTGCATTCTCTATGACTATGTGGAAGATCATTTCTGAAAGAACAGGAGACATTTCACAATTTCTTCCTGAAATTAAACCTCCTAGTGAGCTTGGAGCCTTAGTAAGATTTCATCAGAGTTTAGACAAAATGGCATTTCTTAGTTTATAAGCATACAAATTCCTTTCTAGTCTATTTTCAGTTTGATTTTAAGAAAAATCAGTATAAAGCAATACTGTCATCAGTCTTTGTGGTCCTAAAACCCTTTCTTTTCCCTTGCTAATGTGACTTCACTATTCTGGAGGGTTCCTGTGATACAGGACCACTCAGACATGTGTGTGTGTGTGTGTGCATGCATGTGTATGCTTGTGTGCATGCATGTGTGTGCATGTATGTGCGTGAGAAGCTTAGGAGACTTGAATAAATGATTACTGCTTTTCTAGGCAAATTAAGAATTGATATTTGGTTCTTATCAGATTGTGTTGGAATTTTTTCAAATAAATATTTTCCACCCTCCAGTAAAGAACATTTAATATGAAAACTCAGGTCAATATTCAAAAGCTTCCCTCCAATTTTGAAGTAGATAAAAGTTTAGTAGTTATTCTTGTTTGAGTTCTAGAAATGCTGGTTTGCTAACTTTTTTAAGAAAAGGATATTTTTCTCTGAATTTTTCAAATTACCATATATCAGTCATACGAAAGGAGAGTCTCATTGTGATGCTTTCCTATATGTATAAAATGTATTTTGATCTTATTCATCCTTACCACTTTCTCTTGTCCAAGTCCCCCGATCACTGTCCCTTTATCTTCCAAATAGTTCCTCTTTCACTCTCTTGTCTTTCTTCTTTAACCTAAACTCCACATAGTTAAAAAACATATAATATTTGTCTTTCTGAGTATGGGTCATTTCACCTACATGATGATCTCCAGTTCCAACAATTTTCCAGAAAAGTAATTTCTTTCTTCTTTATTGTTGAATATATATATATATATGAATATATATATCCTATGGTATGCTTAGATTCCTTTGGGTATATACATACCAGGAATGGTACAATTGGATCACGAAGAAGTTCTATTAATATTTATTTATTTATCTATTTGTTTGTTTATTTATTTAGAGACAGGATCTCAAGTAACCCAAGATGGCTTCAAACGTGATATAGCTGAGATTAGTCTTGACCTCCTAATCCTCCTGCCTCAGTCTTCTAAGTGCTAGTATTACAGGCATGTGTCACCAAGCCTAGCTTGCTCTATAGATTAGGCTGGTCTCTCACTCACCAAGATCCACCTGCCTCTGCCTTTTGAATGCTGTGATTAAAGTTGTGTGTCACCATGTCCAGCTTTGCTAGCAGCTTTTAAGGACCCTTCACATAATTTCCACAGTAGCTGGACTAGTTGACATTTGTACCAGCAGTGTCTAGCGTTCCTTTTCCCACATTATTGCCAGGACTTGTGTTTGTTTTATTTTTTGAAATTTTATTTAGTAATTTATTTGAGTTTTTTAATGTGTATGAGGGTCTTGCCTACATGTACATAAGTGCATCATGTGCACGCAATGCCCACAGAGGCCAGAAGGGCGTGGTGGATGCCCTGTTTCTGGAGTTACTGATGATTTTTAGCCGCCATATGGATGCTGGGAACCAAAACCAGGTCCTCTGCAAAAGCAGTCAATGCTCTTAACTGCTGAGCCATCTCTCCAGCCTATGTTTGTTTTCTTGATGTAACATTTTGATGAGAATGAGATTAAAACTCAGTGTAATTTCGATTTGCATTCCTTGATGGTTAATAATGTGAATTAGGTTTTCATATATATTGGGCCATTTGTATTGAGTTTTTTGATAACCCACTTTTAAATTCTTTGCCTATGTAATGATTCGATTATCATTTTGAGTTTTGTATAGTTTTTTGAATTCTGGATATTAAACTAGTTAAGGCACTTGAAATACTCTCTGTGTTCTGTACACAACAAAAATCCACTGTGTGGCCAAGTCTTCTTTCCTTCCTACCTTGGAGATTAATTGGGAGTATATCTATTTATGCTATCAAGTTCCAGAAAAGACTATAAGACAACAGCAAAAGACTATGGGAAGTGGAATGATTCAAATAAAAATCTAAAGAATTCCATTCTTTAGTTTTGGTGGCAGTAATTTGGGAAGATGCAATTATGGAGGGAAATTATTCCTTAAAAGGGTTGTCTAGTTATGTGTTGTATTCAACATGAACTATAACTCCTAATTTGATAGGACAGAGAAAGGAATAGTAAATAACACAAATACTTATTTTTAAAAATCATCCAATTTATCAGGAAACTTCCAAAGTATTTCAGGCCTTACAAGTATCTTTCCAAGGCTTGGGGAGATAACTGAGTTGGTAAAGTACTTGTGTAAGCCTGAGGATCTGAGTTGAGATTCCAAGCACACCCCCTCCCCAGGAAAGCCAGGCATGGTGGTGTGTGCCTGTAATCCCAGCCACAGGAAGAGAGAAACAGGAACTTTGCTGGAGTTCGGTGTCCAGCCAGCCTAGCCTAACTGGTAGGGAGACCTAGGTCCAAGTGAGACACCCGAGTTAGCCTCTAGCCTGCACATGCATGTACATACATGTGCAGGTACACGCACACACACACACACACACACACACACACACACACACAAAGTGTCTCTCCCTTTGATCAGTCAAGGAAATGGAATGGCGTATTGAATGTTATGGCCGACAGTCACTCTAAAAGCCAAGCTCTGCAGCAGAGGAGCACACACAGTAAATTACAATTCTGTGTACACAATTCCATGGACTTATTTCTGGAAATCTCTGAAATGATGGGACTCCAGGTAGAACTGTCCCAGATCCGGCATGGTCTAGCGATGAGTATAGAGAACTTGCAGTTAAGGGAAGAAAAGGTGTACTGGGTCATCTGTGAAGACCAGACTGTTTGGAATAAACAATAGCCCAGTTTACCATGTTACTAGTATGTGGAGGTGTCTCCCAAACTGCCGGTTTCCTCCAAGGGGCAGGGCCTGCTGCGGAGAATTGACTGGGGAGGGGTTTTTCCTGTGCCATCTTAGGACAGAAGCCGATAGCCGCTAGGAATGCCAGGTTGTGGGTACGGACAGGAGAAGGGGCATTTACCGACCTGGGTTGAGTCCAAGATGTGTGGGCGAAAGTTAACGCAGACTATGGGCAGGCCACGGGAGCAGTCTGGACTGGTCAGCTCTGAGCAGTGGAGCAAGAGTGCTTGTCTCTTTATCTTTTGTGGTTGTGAGCCTGAGCCTTTAATGGCTGCACCAGCTCTCCAGCCCAGAGTACTTGTCTCTTTGAAAGTTCCCCATTTACCCCCTCCCTACCCAAGGGCATAAACCATAATAAATTCACATAAAATATATTTTAGGGTTTTTCTGATCTCGCAAGGGACCCCGAGAGAACTCTGGTGACAGGAGGTAATTGGGATTAGATAAAATCATGAGGATGGAGTCTCATGATGACGTTAGTGCCTTTAGGGGAGGAGGAAGAGAGACCTGCACCCCGGGCTGCCCTCTGCCCTGTCATCATGAAGCATCTGGCTCTCACTGAATACTGACACCATGCATTTGGACTTCCCAGCCTCCCAAACTGTGAATCCCATGCTTCATAAAACTTCAGTTAAGCAGCAGAAAATGAAATAACTTAAATCATTAACATTTTGAAATGTTATCCTGAACTTGGACGCTCCTTTAGCCAGCTGTTTGGAAAGTTCGTTATTCAAAAACTCTCTACTCATCTAATAAGATGACTCAGCAACACACATTTACAGCCCTCAGGAGAGGAGGCAGCACTGACTGCATCTGGTAATGGCTCAGGAGGAACCAGCTGAGTCTCAGCTCCAACTGGATCCACTGCAGACTTATGCCCGCACTTTTCAACTGAGTTAGCAATATTGATGCTCACAGTCATGTGATATTTTGTTTTTCTCCAGCGATAACTTATAAGAAATAATATACTATCGCTTCTTTTTTCACCAAAGTTTGTATTTGATGAGAGACAAGGAAAGAAAAACAAAAATAACAAGACCTGATTTTCACTGCCAAAAAAAAAAAAAAAAAAAAAAAATCTATGAGCATGATTTTTTAAAGAAAAGAATGTGTATGCATTGGAAGAGAATTCGGAAAGCAGGAAAAAGTTCAGGGTAAAATAAATTCCTGGGCCCTCAAGAATGATCAGTAAGTGGAAGCACTTGCTGCAGGACCTGGGACGATCTGAGTTCCATCCCAGAAGCCATTCACTAAAGTTATACTTGACCTTCACACGTACCATGGCATTCAGAAACCTGCACTTTCTCTCTCTCTCTCTCTCTCTCTCTCTCTCTCTCTCTCTCTCTCATACACACACACTAATGATATAATTTAAGGGGGCTGGAGAGATGGCTCTGGAGAGATGGTTAGGAGCACTGGCTGTTCTTGTAGAAGACCCAGGTTCAATTCCCAGCACTCACATGGCCACTAACAACCTCCTATAACTCCAGTTCCAGAGTATCCAACACCCTCTTCTCACCGGGCACTGCTCGATGCGGATGCACTTACGTACATGCAGGCATTACAGCTCATGTACATAAAATAAAAATAAGTAAATAATTTTTTTAATTAATGAAAAATTTCCCCTGAGTCTGGTTCTTGAAAGACTGTTGCATACCACCTGTACATACATGTCATATCTTCAGATTTAGTTTACTTTGGTTGGATTATTTATGTATATTCTATGTATTTATATAGATATTTCAGACTAAAAATGTTCTATGAGCAAGGTTGGCAAACTCCGCCTGTTTTTATATGCCACGCTTCCAAAAGATAAGTCTGTCAATTTCCACCTGTGCCATTTGGGATGTGAGCTTATTTCCAAACTATTTCTGTGGTTTTGGATTTTTTCAGGATTTTTCTGTGGCCTAATAAATGGTCCATTTCCTTTTCTGGTAACTGTTTACTTTCTGTCAGTAAAGACAGTTACACTTTACTGATAACTTTATTTCAATCCTCTACATCTTGTCCTCAGCCTGTGACCTCAGGACTAGCAGCCCAGCAGCAAACATCTCAGTGGCCTGGGATTTCCTTAGATGTGCATTCTCAGGCTCTGTCCCAATTAACTGAAATAAAGACTCTGGAGTGGGGCCTGAGGATGTGTCTTAGCACGCAGCAGGTTCTGAGGGCCCCTATCATTTCAGAACCGCAGCTCTCTCCTCTTCGTTAATTAGTGGATTTCTAATCAGTTTGCAATTGTGATGCAAATGCTAGTTTCATAGGACTTCTCATTCTTGTTGAATTATTCTGGAAGTTTCTAGAGTTCATGCTTTATTATTTTTATCTCCTGTTATTTGGTATATAGGAGGCAGTTCTTTGATCATTATAAATGTGGGCTAATATTTGCTACTCTTTGCCCTTTGTGTCATTTTTTGACATAATTTTTCGTAGGCTGATACTGCCATTCCGACTTTTCTTCTGTTTATTGTTTGCCTGGTTCATCTTCCTCCATCCTCTGCTCTTATTCTCCTGTGGACCTCACTGCACAAGCCTTTCTGCTACTAGATACGTCATCCTACCTACTTTGATTAGAAACATTTCATCTACAAACATTGATGAAATATTACATTTTACCTTTTAGATGTCATTAGCCTAACTTTTGAGATTTGTTTGTTTTCATGTACTCCTTGTGTTGTGACAAAGTGCTGATCCAAAACACCTTGGGGGAGAAAGAGTTTATTTCATCTTACAATTTACAGTCCATCATTGAGGGAATCAGGACAGGAGTTTATGGCAGGAACTTGGAGGCAGGATTTGAAGCAGATCATAAGGAACACTGCTCACTGGCTTCCTTTCTCTGGTTTGCTCAGCTGGCTTTCTTAAACAGCTCAGGCCTACCTGTCTAGGGATGGCACTGCCCACAGTGGGCCAAGCCCTGCCACATCAACCGGCAATCAAGAAATGCTTCACAGATATGCCCACAGGCCAATCGACGGAGAAAATTCCCTAACCAAGATCCCCTTTCCCCAGGTGTGTCTAGCTTTGTGTCAAACTGACAAAGACTAACAGACTTCTGTCCATTTCAGCATACTCATTCCCTCCCCTTACCTGATATTCTGAATTACCTTCTATTTCTTTTTTCCTCTCTTTTTCTCTTGTTCTTTGTTTGTTTTGTTTTTTCCTGATACATTTAATTACTGTGTGTCATGTAGATAAATCTTATGCAAAGGCCAGTTGTTCCCAGATAAACCTTACCTAGACATATATTTCTTGATCTGCTATGTATAATTTGTCATTAGGTTGTAGGAGTAATATGGTTCCCTCTGGTTTTCAAAACTAGCTAGGCATTGTTTATCTCTCACATTGTCTCACCCCTCCATCATGGTTTTCCCTCTTACAGTGTCCCCGTTTCCCCCCTTTCTCCCTTACTAATACCCTTCTCCTATGGTCCTACGTCTCTTGAACTCCTTCTTTCCCTTTATCCCCTAAGTTCTTTGTATACCCTTCCCTCACCCCTCCCTTAAACTAACCCAATTTTTATCCCTATCTCCATTATTAAGGCCTGTTTCCTACTATTCTTTCTTTCAGGTTCTTTCTTTTCCTTTACCTCCCTATTCCTTTCCATTGTCCTGGTTCCTGTAGTTATGTCTGGTTACATACTCACTTATCAGGGTTTGGTTCTAGGATCCACATATGAGGGAGAGCACATGCTGTTTTTGTTTTTTGTTTTTCTAAGTCTGTGTTACTTCATTTAGTATAACAGTTTCTAGTTCCATCCATTTACCTGAAAATTTCATGATTTCATCTTTCTTTACTGCTGAG
>NW_008327613.1:629985-630161 GCF_000622305.1 Nannospalax galili
TTGTTTAGGTCCTTAGCCCATCTTTTAATTGGGTTGCTTCTTGTCTCGATTCTCTGCTTTTTGAATTTGTTATATATTCTGGATATTTAACCTCTGTCAGATGTGTCGCTGGTGAAGATTTTCTCCCATTCTGTGGGTTTTCTCTTCACTTCCCTGGTTGCCTCCTTTGATGTACA
>NW_008327613.1:630534-630908 GCF_000622305.1 Nannospalax galili
TCTTGGCCCCTTTGTCAAATATCAGGTGGCTGAAATTGCATGTACTCATATTTGGGTCTTCAATTTTGTTCCATTGATCTGTGGGTCTATTTCTTTGTGCTAGTTTGTTTTTATGACTATATCTCTGCAATACAGCTTAAAATCTGGTATACTAATCTGATATATTAATCCCCCCAGCATTGCTCTTAGTGCTCAAGGTTGTTTTGGCTATCTGAGGTCTTTTGCGAATCCATATGAATCTTAAGATGGTTTTTTCCAATCCTGTGAAAAATGTCATGGGGATTTTGATTGGCATTGCATTGAAAATGTAAATGGCTTTTGGTAGGATGGTCATCTTCACAATATTAATTCTTCCAATATATGAGCTTGGGAAA
>NW_008327613.1:631832-649207 GCF_000622305.1 Nannospalax galili
AGTCAGGAGGTTTTGTATTACTGTTTCAATTTCTTTTTGTGATATGGGTCTGTTTAAGCTGTTAATCTCTTCTTGGTTTAGTTTTGGTAGATCCCATGCCTTTAGATATCCGTCCATTTCTTTTTGGTTTTCAAACTTAGTAGCATAAGTTTTTAAAGTATTCCCTTATAATATTCTGTATCTTTCTGGTGTCTGTTGTGATGTTTCCCCTTTCATTTATGATTTTGTTAATTTGGAGGTGCTCTTTCTTTCTTTTGGTTAACTGGGCTAGTGGTCTGTCAATCTTGTTTATCTTTTCAGAGAACCAGTGCTTGATTTGTTGATTCTTTGTATTGTTTTCTTTGTTTCAATTTCATTAATTTCTGACCTGATTTTTGTTATTTCTTCTTGTATGCTGGGTTTGGGTTTTGTTTGCTGTTGCTTTCCAAGTGTGTTGAGTTGCAATGTTAAGTCATTTATTTGGGCTCTTTCCAATTTTTTGATATAAGCACTTAGAGCTATAAACTTTCCTCTAAGGACAGCTTTCAGGGTGTCCCAGAGGTTTTGTTGTGTTGTATTGTCCTTTTCATTTAGTTCCAGGAATACTTTTATTTCTTCCTTAGTTTCTTTTTGACCCATTCATCATTTAGGAGGGTGTTGTTTAATCTTCATGTGTTCATTTGGTGATTAGGGCTTCTTCGGGTGTTGATTGTAAGCTTTATTGCATTGTGGTCTGATAGAATTCATGGAATTATTTCAATCTTTTTGTATTTGTTGAGGTTTGTTTTGTGCCCCAGTATATGGTAGATTTTGGAGAAGGTTCCATGGGGTGCTGAGTAGAAAGTATGTCCTTTGGTGCTTGGGTAGACTACTCAGTAGATATCTGTTAGGTCCATTTGATATATGGTATTGTTTAATTCAGATGTCTCTCTGTTAACTCTCTGCCCTGTTGACTTATCTAATGGAGACAGTGGGGAATTTAAGTCCCCAACTGTTAATGAGTTGGGATTAATCTGGGTCTTAAAGTCCTGTAGTATTGGTTTTATGAAGTTGGGTGCACCTGAGTTTTGTGAATATATGTTCATGATTGTGATGTCTTCTTGGTGAATTGTTCCTTTGATCAGAATGAAGTGTCCCTCTTTATCTCTTCTCATTAGTTTTGTTTTAAGGTCTATTTTGTCAGATATTAGAATTGCAACACCTGCTTTTTACTTAGTACCATTCGCTTGGCATATTTTTTTTCCATCCTTTCACCTGAAGATAGTGTCTGTCCTTGAAAGTGAGATGAGTTTCTTTCAGACAAAAAAAAAGATGGGTTTTGTTTCTTAATCCATTCACATAGTCTGTGTCTTTCGACTGGGGAGTTCAGTCCATTAATATTTAAAGTTATTAATGAAAGATGGGTATTGAATCCTGTCATTGTTATTTCTGTTTACGTTCTTGATATAGCTGTACTTTTCCACAGTTATACCTTCATTGAATTTCTTTCTGCAACCCCTTGGGTATAATCATTCCTTTCTTCTGCTCTTTGTATTGCTTTCAGAACTCTCTGAAGGGCTAGTTTTGTGGACATGAATTCCTTCAGTCTATTTATGTCATGGAAGATTTTTCTTTCCCCTTCGACTATAATAGACATTTTAGCTGGGTATAGTAATCTGGGTTGGCATCTGAGGTAATTTAAAACTGGGAATACTTTGGTCCAGGTTCCTCTGACTTTCATAGTTTGCACTGAAAAGTCAGCTGTAATCCTAATGTGTTCCCTTTATATGTGATTTGTTGTTTCTCTTTTGCAGCTTTCAGTATTATCTCTTTGTTCTGTACGTGTAGTGTTTTTACTATGATGTGCTGTGGAGAGTTTCTGTTCTGGTCCTGTCTGTTTGGTGTTCTAGATGCTTCTTGTATTCATATAGGCATGTCCTTTAATTTTGGAAAATTTTCTTCCATGATTCTGTTGAAGATGAAGATCTGCTGTATGCCATTATTTTGGGATTCTTCTTCCTGTATGCCTATGATTCATAAGTTTGGTATTTTTATGGTGTCACACAATTCCTGCATATTCCATTCTTGTGCTCTCTTAAAATTTTCATACTCTGTTTGAGTGGTCTAGTTCGTCCACTTTATCTTCCAGTCTTGATACTCTGTTTTCCATTTCATTCATCCTGTTGGTGATGCTTTCTCTTATTGTTTCTAATTGGCTTACTGAGTGTTTTACTTCCTTCTTCATTTCAGCCTGAGTAGTCTTCAATATTCCTACCTGTTTTCTGAATCCATTCAGAAGTTTATCCCTATCTTCCTTCAGTTCTTTGATTTCTTTTTTTCTGTGTTCTTTAAATTCACTGAATTCTTTTATCAGGTTTATAATTGTTCTTTTGAGTTCAATGTCCTGCATTATCTCTAGGGGATTCTCATTGTACCCCTCTAGAGGACTATTGGTACTTGGTGGGGATACGTTATTTTGGTTTTTCATGTTATTATGTTTTCCTCTGTGATTTTGACATGTGAATTTCTTTTGTCATTTCTGATTCTTGTGTGAGACTCAAGTTTAGTTCTGCTTCTTTTTGTAAACTTTATGTGTCTTTGTGGTTTACTTTTTGGGCATGAAAAGCTGTTTGTCTAAGCTTCCAGTTCTATCTTTTGAATTTATATTGGAATGGCCAGATTTCTTTTGTCTTCGGGAGTTCCCACAGAGGCCCAGGTCAGATTAGGATCAGATGCTCTCAGGCTTTCTCCTAAGGTCTGGATCCCTCCAGGAAACATGTCCCATTCTTCCCTCCATTCTCCAAAGACCTTCTGAAGTATTCTCTGATCACAGTATAACCTAGGGCAATGAGAAAACATCAGAAAGGTAGACAGCAGGGCGGGGGCTAAGCAACCATCCCTGCCTAACCAGTTTTACACTGTTGTTACCTTCTCAGTGAAAACAGGCATATTGATGTTTAAGATCACAAGTTTAGAACTACATAAACTAGAAAAGAGGCAAAAAATTATACTAAAGATTTTACCAGGGCCAGGTGTTGTGGTATTTGCCTTTAATCCCAGCACTTGGGAGGAAGAGGCAGGTGGATCTCTGTGAGTTCAAGGCCAGCCTGGTCTACATAGTGAGATATGTAGACCAGGATAGCTGGGGCTACAGGGAGACCCTGTCTCAAAAAGACCAAAAAACAAAACAAAACAAAACAAAACAAAACCCCAAAGTTTATTGCCTACATGTAGGTAAGTGCACCCATGTTGTGCAATACTTGCAGAGGACAGAAGAGGCTGTCAAATCCCCTGGAACTCGAGTTACAGTTGTTAACTGCCATGTGGGTGCTGGGACTTGAACTTGGGTCTTCTGCAAAAATGGTCAGTGTTCTTAACTGCTGAGATTTTTCTCCAGCCCCCTCTTTTTTTTCCCCTGTTCTTATTCTTTTAGTACACACAGATACACACACACACACACACACACACACACACACACACACACACTAGAATTTGGTATATATTTCTAGTTTGTCTGGTAGTCACCATTACTCATATGTTAAATTAGAATCTGTCTTGATTTAAGAAATGCAAACAATGAAGTGAGAAAACAGTGATTAGGAGATACAGGAGGAGTTGGAGGGGAGGGAGTGTGTGGATTTGATCAAAACACCTTGTATGCATGTATGAAATTCTCAATACATTTTTTTTCTGTCTTGTTGAAGCAGGGTCTCCCTGTAGCCCCAGCTGTCCTGGAACTCACTATGTAGACCAGGCTGGCCTTGAACTCACAGAGATCCACCTGCCTCTGCCACCACGCCCGACTTCAATAAATTATTTTTAAAATTAAAAAAGAGAGAAATGTAAACAGCCCACAGATTCCGTTGTTCTGATTTTCCCAGCTGTGTGGTTTTCATTCCTCTTTGAGGCTCCCTTTGCTGCATGTGATATTCTTAAAGCTGTCTTTAAGATAGAGAGTATAAAGAACTGATCCTTTTTTACTGCCTTTTTGGATGGATGGGCGTTTCCTAGTTCACCACAATAGCTGGGCCCCACAAGTCCTCACACTGTCTTCAGACCAGCCTCAGCCTGGTCCCTCAGGCCAAGTTCCAATGCCACAGCTTCCCTCTAAGGAAAAACTCAGCAAAGGGGTAAATTATTTCTATTTGACAAGTAAATTGCACTTATTTATCTTATAATTTTCTTTTTCAGTTTAATCTATTCTTTGGCATGCATAATAAGCAAACAGCTTTTATTTCCAAATGATAAATGAGGGGTGGTGGAAATTAGAGGTTCTTACAGCAACATTAGCTTGGTCCTTAGAGAAAGGAGTGATTCATGATCGTGCTAGCTGGAGAAATGTCATTGTGACTAGGTTCATTTTACCAGTTTCATCTGAGAAATTTCAGAATGCTCTTTTGAAGGTTGTTATAGGGTACTGAATAAGGAATAACCTAAAATAACCTTAAAATAAGCTAAAACTAAATATTTCTGTAGATGTCTAGACTTACAGGTCATTTTTTCCCTCAGAATTTAAAATTTAATTCCATTTAACTCCTCACAGTCAAAATCACCACTTCCTCATTTTCTTACTGCCTTATCCCTACCCCTGACTAAACATTACTTGGACAAAACTCTGTTCTTTTTCTCTGTACCCCATCCTCCTAGTCCTCTCAGTGTGAAATGCAGGGCCTTACTGGAAAGGATGGAGAGATTCCCAATCTCCATGCTTAATGGAAGGAGTCAGGTAGGACTATGTGTGACAGACTATAAGCAATGGGGAAACCTTCCTTATCCAGCTGAGACCTTGCTGCAGTTTTCTCCATGAGTGATCATGCAGTCCTAAAATGTCCTGTGTTTTGGAATGGAAAGAGCAGAATACTTCTCCCTCTTCATGACACTGACACAGAGCATCATCCCTGTCCATATCTTGTGCCTTTTGTTTACATGTCTTGCCTTGGTCTTCATGACACCTTCAGAAAGGACAGATGCAAGCCAAGGATGTACACAACTCTCACTGTAGTAGGACCAAGAGATGGTACAAAAGGGTCTTGACTGGGGGACTCTGTTTTCCAAGGTTCTTGGTGCATTATGAGCAGTCTCTCACTTCGGTCTGGGGTGACTGACAGTTGGGAAGGTGGTGGCAGTTTAGAGGACCCTGTGCAACAGGGGAAAGATGGCAGAGGTTCATCTCACTCTCATTCTGTATGAGCCCAGGTGTTCTTGACTATGAGCATGGCACTTTCAAAGACTAATCTTAGAAGCAGCTAGCGTTGTCCTGACAATATTTGATGAGGAAAAAATTCTCTGCTATTTACAATTTTGTGTATGCTAGGATATTCAGTGTCTTTCCTTTAAAGCAACACTGTAAAATCTCTTCTGTTTCTTCTCTCCAATGGCTGAGGTCTTTTACTTGACAAGCACACCTAAATGTACATCCTTTTCCTGCTGTAGATGTTGCTGGAATCCTGCGCATGTCCTCTGAGAACTCATTTTCTACAAGCAAAGGCTCCTTATTGTTCACTTGTTCTGACTGTAGGAACATATTTACATAGCAGTCCAGAAGTGTCAGAGGAACAATGTACCTCTTATAAGAGGCCAAGGCCTATGGCCAATGATAGGTAGCTTTTGATAGGTACTCCAACTTCCTTGCCCCTCATGTGAGACAACTCCATCCCATTTCCTTCAGAGGCACCAAACAAATGAAGCTCCAGTTGCCCCAGAATCAACTTTGAGATAAAGAACCCTTTTTGTTTATTCATAGTTTCAAGATTCAGGTGGGAGGCAGACAGTAGAATGGACATGAGGACTTTCCAAGGCTGCAAGACTACCCAGGAGGCAAGTGACAGGCACAGAGAGAATTACCAGTGCAATCTAAGTAGGAGGTTCAATACCAGAGTTAACTGAAGATGGGATCTGTTGCTTCTGAGTGTGCCCTGGATGTGGCAGAATTTAAATAAGGAAGTGATATCACAGAATGACAGTCCTGACCCCAAATAGCAGGTACTTAGCTGTAACGCTAAGATCTCTTTGAGACTGAATTCTCTAGGTGCAGTCTCTATTATTTGATGACCAGATAATGAAGTGACCCACAACTTTGTCTGCTCTGTATTGAATTTGCATGTGTGAATTGTCAGAGTGAGCAGAGTGTATTTCTGTGAGTCCTGAACAAACTTCCAGCCAGAAAGCTTATCTATTCCTCTGGGTTCTAATTCTTGGCACGCCCACCTTGTGAAGATTATGTAGTCTTTATTTCTTTTTTTTAAATAAATAATTTATTGAGAATTTCATACATGCATATAAGGTGTTTTGATCAAATCCATGCCCACTCCCTCCCCTCCAACTCCTCCCATATCTCCCCATCACTTTTTTCTGATAACTTCATGTGCTCTTTCCTCTTTGATTTATTTATTTTTATGGGGCTTTGGGTTACTCTAACATTCCCCTCTCTGAAGAGGTAACCCTAAAGTCTTTTAAGAATTAGATACAAGCTCCTAAATACTTTAAACATTTTTTGGCCTTTGGAACAGAGTATGTTGCTAACAGTCCCAAGGATCTTTTGACTTTTAGCCAAGAAACTGGCTACTTTTCTTTGGGGTCTTTTTACCCTAACTACCTAGCCAATTCCTACCTCCTATTCTTATCACATCATCCTCTGAAGAGGTTACCCAAATTGCCAGTAGGGAATAGGGACACAGACTGCTCTGGCTTCTTCCATGCTGAACCAGGGATGCAGGGTGAGGCAATTGGAGAACCCCTTCAGTGGGTCTATCTAAAAGACTCCTAAATTGTCTAACTCTTATCTCTAAGGAGAAAAGAAAGTCCTTGAATTGTGAATAAGAGGTGTGAAGGAGAAGTAAAGGCAAGAGTAATTAGCATTATAAATTCTATCCAGAGAGCTAGAAAAAAGTCAGAACAGGGCAATTTTCAAATGTTCATGAGTCCACTAGGATTTCTTGACAAGGGCTTCCAAAATCATCCATCTATTATGTTCCTCCTCATTTTTCTTTTGTCTTCCAAGGCTGGACTCTAGAGTGATGGATTCAGGATTTGCTTTCAGTAATTTTGATAGCTGTTGAAGTGATTAGAATCAGTGTCAGTTCCTTCTCAAAGGCTTCTAGATAGGGGGAGAAAACAAATTTATCCATCATTTTAGAACAATATCTAATGGTTGTCTCCCTGAGCTACAGGTGGGCACTACAGCATTGGAGACCAAGATTTGAAGTCTTACATCTGATCAGCACTTTCTTGTTAGGAACAAAATCATCAATGAGAAATAATTGTCTCAATAATTTTTTATATAGACTTAATCCTAATGTCTGGGAAATGTAATCCCTGGAACTCTTAAAGATATATACTGATGACTTTGCTCTTTGGTTATACTTTCCTTTTGGGTGTTTAAGACTATACAGTTGACCCAAATAAGTCAATTTATTTTTACATTTAAGGTCCTTTGAGAATCTGTTCCTCAGGGATCACATGGGCTTGGGAGGAGCTCCTGGCTCCTTTCTTTGACCAGTTCCATCTATGTGAAGATAAGTCAAACATCCTGCTCGACCATATCTGGCTTCACTTGGAAGCATGAATGAGATGTTTTCTCTGAGTTGATCCTCTTCTTTGTTGACTGGACACTGGTTCAAATCCATCTCATGGGGTCTCCATGGCCTCGCTGAACAAGAGGACAGGTGACTCACCACAGTTACAGGACATTTTGAGAGATGTTCCGTAGTCCCCTGGAATTTAGCTGACCTTGGAGGTAAAGGAGCAAAAACTGTGCTGTAAGTCCCTCTGACCACATTAGTATAGGCCTCAAAGTATGGCTGTTAAACATCCAATAAGGTTAGTTCCACCAGTCTGGTACTTTTAATTATCATGTGCTGTGTAGATAAGGCTTGGGTAAAAACCCAAATATTCTCAGATAAACCTTGACTAGATATACATTTTGTTCCTTAAACTAGTTGACTAAACTATGACCTTAGAAATTTTTAAATTATATGTATATTTTGTCTCTCCTTTATAGATCATAACAAACCTACACAGAACTTCATCACTTGCTTAGGCTTCCTCATTTTTTCTGTCTACTTTGGAAAACATCTCCATTTCCCATATCTTTTTAACATCTTTTACATTCTAATTTTTTTAATAATTATGAGACATAATAGCATTAACAAATTTTCCATCTATTGTGAGATTTCTTTTCCTGGGGATGCTAAGCAATGCTATTCCCTTTTAAGGTTCTAGTGTCAAGCCAATGTTTCATTAAAGTTTTTCTGGGGAACCAATGACTTTATTGAGCTTACTTACCAGATAACTGAGGGGTTGCTAAGGTGTATGAATGACCTGAGGGTATGCACACTGGAAAGCCTTAACCCAGCATGGGTTATGCCTTTGCTTCCTAGCCTTCCTCAGATTGTATACTTTAGTGCTCCCCAAATTCTGGAGGCCGTGTGTGATTAGGATCAAATTACATACAGTTGGCTGAGAAGAGTGGCTGGATACTCTGGTGAGGGTCCAAAGACCCTGCTTGGCTCTCCTTTAATGAATGAGCACAACCTTCAACAAGCCCAATTGTGACGCTGTTTAACAATCAGGCTCAGCTGAAATCGTGATGCTGGTAGTTATTTTGTGCAAAAGGGACTGCTGTATAGCATGATCTTATTAAAGGGACCTGGAATTTAAAAGGATTTGGTGCTAGGTCCACATATGAGGGAGAACATACAGCGCTTGTTTTTCTGAGTCTGTGTTACTTCACTTAATGTAACAGTTTCTAGATCCATCCATTTACCTGCAAATTTCATTATCTCATCTTTCTTTACTGCTGAATAGAACTCCACTGTGTAAATATACCACATTTTTGTTCATCACTCATCAGTTGAGGGGCAGTTAGGTTGCTTCCATCTCTTAGCTATTGTGAAAAGAGCAGCAACAAATATGGTTGTACAAATGTCTCTCCAATAGGATGAGTCCTTTGGGTATATGCCAAGGAGTGGTATAACCGGGTCATGTGGTAGATTCATTTTTAGTTTTAGGAGAGTTCTCCACACTGCTTTCCTTAGTGGTTGTATGAATTTGCATTCCCATTCCCCTTTCCCCACATCCTCTCCAACATTTGGTATCATTTGTTTTCTTGATCTTAGCCAGTCTAATTGGGATTAGGTTATACCTTAGGGTGGTTTTAATTTGCTTTTCTCTAATTACCAACAATGTTGAACACTTTTTGAGATGTTTCTTAGCCATCTTTATTTCTACCTTTGAGAACTCTCTTTTAGATCTTTAGCCCATCTTTTAATTGGGTCATTTATTTTCTCAATTCTTTGTTTTGAGTTCTTTATATATTCTGGATGTTAAACCTCTGTCAGATGTGTCACTGGTGATTTTTTTTCCCATTATGTGGGTTTTCTCTTCACTTTCAGGATCTCTTAGGTATAGTATCATATCTTCAAAAGGTGATAGTTTGACCTCTTTTCCAATTAGTACTCTTTTAATTTCCTTCTCCTGTCTTATTGCTCTAGCAAGAGTTTCAAGCACTATATTGAAAAGGAGTAGAGATAGTGGACATCCTTGTCTGTTTATTGACTTGCAAATATTGAACCAGCCCTGCATCTCTGGGTAAAGCCTACTTGATCATGGCGAATGATCTTTTTATGTATATCTGTATGCAGTTTACAAGTATCTTGTTGAGAATTTTTGCGTCTATGTTCATTAAGGATATGGGTCTATACTTTTCTTTTTTGGTTGTGTCTTTACCCAGTTTGGGTATTAGAGTGATGCTGGCTTCACAGAAGGAATTTAGGAGTTCTCCCTCTGTTTCTATCATTTTGAATAATTGAAGTAGTATTGATTGGAGGTCTTCTTTAAATGTCTAGTAGAATTCTGCTGTAAATCCATCTGAGCCTAGGCTTTTTTTCAGTTGGAAGTCTTTTTATTTCTGTTTAAATTTCCTTATATGTTATGGGTCTGTATAAACTGTTGATCTTGGTTTAACTTTGGTGGTTTCCGTGGTTTCAGATATCCATCTATTTCTTTTAGATTTTCAATTTAGTAGCTTATAGGATTTTATAATATTCCCCTATAATGGTCTGGATCTTTTGTGTGTCTGTTGTGATGTTTCCCCTTTCATCTCTGATTTTGTTGATTTGGAGGTGCTCTTTCTTTCTTTTGGTTAACTGGGCTAAGGGTATGTCTATCTTGTTTAGCTTTTCAAATAACCAGCTCTTAGATTAGTTGATCCTTTGTATTGTTTTCTTTGTTTCTATTTCATTAATTTCTGCTCTGATTTTTGTTATTTCTTTTCTTCTGCTGGGGTTGTGTTTCATTTGTTCTTGCCTTTCCAGGGTCTTGAGTTCCAGTGTTAGGTCATTTATTTGGGCTCTTTCTAATTTTTTTAATGTAGATACTTAGAGCTATAAACTTCCCTCTTAGGGCTGCCTTTAATGTGTCCCAGAGGTTGTATTGTGTTTTATTGACCTTTTCATTGAATTCCAGGAATTCTTTTATTTCTTTTTTAATTTCTCCTTTGACCCATTTGCTGTTTAGCAGTGTGTTGTTCAATCACCATGAGCTTGTGTAGTGACTAGGGCTTTGTCCACTGTTGATTTTGAGCTTTATTGCTCTGTGGTATGATAGAATGCATGGAATTATTTCAATTTTTGTGTTTGTTGAAGTTTGTTTTGTGGCCCAGTATGTGGTCAATTTTTGAAGAAGTTCCATGGGGTGCTGAGTAGAAAGTATATTCTTACATCTGTTAGGTCCATTTGATGTATTGTATCATCTAATTCAGATGTCTCTCTGTTTATTCTTTGTCCAGTTGACCTGTCTAATGGAGACAGTGAGGTATTGAAATCCTCTACTATTACTGAGTTGAGGTTAATGTGTGTCTTAAAGTCCTGTAGTGTTGTTTTTATGAATTTGGGTGCACAAGAGTTTGGTGCATATATTTTAAGGATTGTAATATCTTCTTGGTTAACTGTTCCTTTGATCAGAATGAAGTGACCCTCCTTATCTCTTCTGATTAGATTTACTTTGAAGTCTATTTTATCAGATATTAGAATTGCAACTCTGGCTTGTTTCTTAGTGCCATTCGCTTGGAATATTCTTTTCCATCCTTTTACCTTCAGATAGTGCCTGTCATTGAAGGTGAGATGGGTATCTTGCAGACAGCAAAGAGATGGATTTTGTTTCTTAATCCATTCACTTAGCTTGTAACTTTTGACTGGGGAGTTCAGTCCATTGATATTTAAGGTTATTATTGAAAAATGTATATTGGTTACCATCATTTTGATTGTTGTTTGTGTTCTCTGTCTAATTTTGCATTTTCTAGATTATACCTTTATTTATTTTCTTTTGTTGCCCCTGGGGTATAGTTGTTTCTGTCTCTGCTCTCTGTATTGTTTCAAGTATTCTTCGAAGGGCTGGTTTTGTGAACATGTATTCTTTTAGGCTGTTCGTGTCATAGAAGATTTTTCTTTCCCTCTCAACTGTAATAGACATTTTTGACAGGTAAAGTATTCTGGGCTGGCATCTATTGTCATTTAGAACTGGAAATACCTTGGTCCAGGCTCTTCTGGCTTTCATAGTTTGCATTGATAAGTCAGCTGTAATTCTGATGGGCTTTCCTTTGTATGTGACTTCTTGTTTTTCTTTTGCTGCTTTCAGTATCCTCTCATTGTTATGTACATTTAGTGTTCTTACTATGATATGTCATGGGGAGTTTCTTTTCTGATCCTGTCTTTTTGGTGTTCTATGTGCTTCCTGTATTTGTATGTAGATATCTTTCCTTAATTTTGGGAAGTTCTCCTCTACCATCCTATTTAAGATCTGGTCACCACCATTAACCTGAAATTCTTCTTCTTCCTCTATGTCTATGATCCGTAGATTTGGTCTTTTCATAATGTCCCACATCTCTTGCATATTCCATTCCTGTGTCTTTTTTAAATTTTCCATACTCTTTACTTGAGTGGTCTAATTCTTCAACTTTTTCCTCCAGTGTTGATATTCTATTTTTTCATTTCATTCATTCTAGCAGTGAGGCTTTCCCTTGTTGTTTCAAGTTGGCTTATTGAGTTTTGCACTTCCTTCTACATTTCTGCTGGAGTTTTCTTCAATGTTTCTCTCTTTTTTGAATTCATTCAGAAGTTTATCCCTATCTTCTTTTAGCTCTTTGATTTGTTTGTTCGTATGTTCTTTAAATTCATTGAATCCCTTGATCATGTTAATGATTGTTCTTTTAAATTCACTGTCCTGGGTTATCTCTAGGGGGTTCTCTTTGTAGAATTCTTCTACACGATTGGTGGAATTTGGTGGGGACATAGTGTTTTGGCTTTCCATTTTATTATTCTTTCGGATTCTGATATGAGAAGTAAGTTGAAGTATGCTTCTGTTTGTATTATCCTAGTGCCTAGACCCTTTCTTTATTGGTTATATAAAGCTGGTTGGTACAGGGTTCAGGTTCTCTCAGGTTTAATTTGGAGGGAACTGATGGCTTCAGATCAGCTATTCAGGAGTACCCACAGAAGCCCAATTCAGTTTCCAGTCAGGTACACTCAGGCTTCCTTTACCACTCAGAGGCAGGATCCGGGGTCTCTCAGGCAGTCCCCTGCTTTCTCAGGCCCTCTGCCTGAGGGAGGCCAGAGGGGGGCCAGAACTGGGCACTCTCTGGTGGTCTGCTGAGATCATAGCCACTACACTGATGGAGGTCTGAACCCACCCTCTCAGGCTATTTGCTAGGATCTCCGTTTTAACCTAACAAAGCCAGATCTACCCTGGGGACTTGGGAGGGGCCTCACAAAATCCCAGGTAGGGGGATGGCACAATTAGGGGAAGCTCACCACAATGGGGAGGCAGGATCAGGGGGCTCTCAGGCAGTCCCTGGTGTTCTCAGGCCCTCTGCCTGAGGGAGGCCAGAAGGAGGCCAGAACTTGGCACTCGCTGGGGGTCTGCTAAGATCAGAGCCTCTACAATCGTAGTCTTTATTTCTAATGGGTGAGTATCATGTCCATGGCCAAACTGTAAATAGTCACTGCATCATCCATTCATCACTGAAGGCTTTTCCAGAGCTGGTCAACTGAGAGGGGAAGATTAACCATAAATGTGGGTGCCACCACGATGGGCAAAGGTCTTGGGCAGACTAATAATGGAGAAAGGAGAAAGCCAGATGAGAGATATCCCCTCTCCATCCTTCTCTGCTTCCTGACCCAGTGAAATGCAAGCAAGTAGCCTCTTGTTTCCATGGACAGGAAGTGGTCCTATCACCATGCCCTCCCCACCATGATGGACTGTATCCCTAAACCATAAACCAAAGTAAACCTTTTCCCATTAAGTTGCTTCTTAATAGGTATTTGGTCACAACAATGAGAAAAGTTGGTAATATGGTAATCAAGGCCATGTTTGAGGGCTCTTGGTAGGTCTATGAGAATACCTGTTAACAGCCAGGGCTGTGATCTCTAAGGAGCATAGGAAATGAATCAATGATGCTGTAAGACTTGGGAAATGGTAGTTCCTAGGTTGGGCACTCAATTTGACCAAGTGTTTCGACACTTGAATGTACAAAAATCCTTCTAGAGATGAAGGGGTTGAGATGGTAGTCAACTGGCCCCTAGGTAAGGGACTCAAACCCAAAACTGCTTGAGGCATGGGAGAGGACATGTCTGTGGCATCTAAGACCTGACCAGAGTCTACACTCACCACTGTGAGTCTAGGACAGCCCCCTGTGCAGAACCCTAGGCCTGGCATCAAGGCCATTTACTCAGCTTTCTCTGGAGTTGTGCCAATGTCCCCTAGAGGAGCTGAGGAGACTACTGATGTGCATCTGGGCCTTCCCTCAGAGTGGGAGCTCGAGTGGGAGAAGAGGGCAGAATTGCCTGAGTAAACACTGAGCTATTTCCTTCCCTGCAGAAACGGACACCTTTAGAGATGATCTTATGCTTTTAACATGAATAAAGTGACTACGTGGAATTTCAGCATTCTACCAGTTCACAGATTTGAGAGATTTTTGTCAAAATCTGGACAGATCTGAAAGAGTGTGTCACACTTAGGATCATTACTCCTCATACATCAAGGCACAGGAGACTGAGACCCACCATCTCCATCCATAGTCTCTACCTTGTCCACATGGCTTGTGAACATTGAATAATTTCTCCGTTCATCTACTGTGCCCAGAAAACTTTCTTCTCTAACAGCAGGCAGTGGGGAGACTTCCCTTACTTCCCTCTTCCTTCGTGTTCTAACCTCTCTCTCCTCCTTGAGTTCACTCACTGTCCAGTCAGACTGCTGGCTTTTTTAGCAATCTCTCTTCAGCAGACACCATTGAAACCCCACTTTTACCTACTATGCCAGCAAGTGGATCTCAAAATTTGACCCAGGATCCATAGGGTCAACATCACCTGGGAACTTGCAACATGTTCATATGCTTGGCCTCTCCCCAAATCTACTGTTGGCTCCCTGAAGGAGAACCTGAAAGCCTGAAAGCTCATGAACAGTGCAGAAGGCTGATGTTCTCTCAGAGTGGGAACTCCAGCCCCAGACACTGGCTTTCTCATCTACCCACACTGCTTCCTGCTTCAGGATCTGGGGCTCTGTCCGAGGGCTTGCTGAGATGTGCTCAGATGCCAGTCAGGATAGACATGCTGGGAAATCAGAACCCTGGGGAGTGGCTTTTAGCTGGGGATGGACAGGAGTTGGAAAATAAGACTCCAGCTTCCTCAGACCTCAGATGGGACCACTGAGACATGTTCTGACTACTGTCTCAGAATTCCTCATCAGAGCTGAGCCCCAGCTGTTCCCAGATGTAGCCTTCTCATAAACACATACTATACTAACACCTCTGTCCCACCAGGGTTTCCTGACATGCTACCTGTTCCCACATACTTGTCCCAGAATCTAAGACTTTCTTACTATGTGTGATCTATGATATTTGTGTTCTAAGTGTTCATGTATCATTGCATAAGGCACAAATAATTGAACACTGGGGCAGTGAAACTCTTTTTGACATAAAATAACTTTTATTTACATAATTTTTATCTATAGAACATAACTGCTTTCTTTAGAACAACAAAATTTACAAATGACAGATATTGCTTCTTTTGTCAAAAAATTCTTCAAGCAAGGCAGTATACCACTTGCAGTTGAAATAATATGATGATAAAATAGTAGATATTAATATTTTCTTTTTTAAAATTTTACAAAAACTTTATTGAGAATTTCATACATGTATATAAGGTGTTTTGATCAAATCCATGCCCACACCCTCCCCTCCAACATTCCCCTCTCTGAAGAGGTAACCCTAAAATCTTTTAAGGATTAGATACAAGCTCCTAATATTCATTTATCACACTTAGACTTTTAAATCATGATATTGGCCCCTTTATAAGATGAAAGAGTTCAGGAGGTATAGTGAAGAAAGATAAAGACCTTTAATCACATCTCCCCTAAGGTTTATAAAACAAATTCCATGCAGTATATTCTTTACATCATCATAGAGCTTTCCAGCTAAGTACAATGGTTAAGTTTCTCTTTTTCCAACATTTGTTTTATGGATATGATAATAGGACAATTTATTGACTGACTTGATTCCCTACAAAACAAATAACCCTCCATTCTTTATACAATAAATTACACCTTCCATGAAATTGGTTTATTATAGATGAACAAGAGACAGGGGTTAAAAAAATGAATATTATACAGGGATAAATAATAGTTTAGTTATGGTAGCCTACTACCCCAACTAACATTAAGAAAAAACCTTTTAAGAACATGAAATTTTTAGAATTTACAAACATCTGTGGGAAACATGCACAGAGACACACTCTGGGACTTGAGGTATGAGGATGAGGAGCGGAGTTGAGCTCCATCCCAAGAACTGAAGCTGAGTTCTGATTTATGAAACTTCTCTGGTTTAAGCAGGTTGGGAACCCTGTGGATTTTATAACAGGACCCCAGAACCTGTTGATCATCATGATGGATGCAAGAAAAAACCAGGCTTCACTGGTGCAGGTTGCTAACTGAGCTTCCTTTGCTTCTGTCTCCATTTGCTTCTGGAGCAAACCATGATGACATTATGCTTTGCTGCAAATACACATCAAGCCAGCCCTTCTCTGGTAGCTGCTATGGCAAATTAGAGGAAAAAATGTTTGGGCCCTTAAAAAGGATAACACATGCACAAATAATGCATCATCTTTTAGGATATCCAAATAGAGACATTGTTGTCTATGGTTCTTAATGACCCATCAGCCAGAAACAAAACTGACAGACTGAGTCATCGATTCAAATAATCAAACATTTTTGCATCTCCTGTGCAGAGTTGCTGTTCTTAATTAGGAACATTTCCAGATCATCAAGGAAGAATTTAATTTCTTCAGCTGGGTTTTTATTATCAAGGGTGTTTAATATGATTTCCTTTACAGCATGCAACTTATCAAGAAAATCAGTAAAATGGAACTGCATTCACTCCTATTTAAGACAGGAAGGAGGTGAGAACATGTTGTAAGGGGGAGGCATGGAGAAGGAAAATGGGTCCACGACCCAAAAAATGTCCATGAACATAATGTGTTTATTGTTCTTGCCAATTATTTTTTTCTAAATGCAAATATTTCTGGAGACTAGAGAGATGGCTCATCAGGTAAGAGAACCAGCTGCTTTTCCAGAGGACCCAGGTTCTGTTCCCAGCACCCACATGGCAGTTAACAACCATCAGTAACTCCAGTTCCAAGGGATCCAATGCCCTCTTCTGGCCTCCATGGGCATTGAATGCATGTGCTACACTTACATACATGCAGGCAAAAACACTCATACACATAAAGTAAAAATTAATAAATAAAAACTTTTAAATAAAAAAAACTAGATGTATTTCCAAACTTCAAAGAAAAAACACTTCAGTTTTTATGGTGGTTAAAAAATCAGTAATTTTCATAGGTTATAGTGAAAAGTCTTTCTACTCATCTTCCAAAGAATATGAGAGAAAAATCATGTCACTAAGGAGATGTTTACTTCCTTTCAAACAGCCCAAACATATCAGAGTGAAACACAGAAATGTCCTGTAAGCATTCTGGGGCTCTGTATCCACCATGTTGGAAAGGAGCCCAAATCATCGTATCTGGAGATATCACCTGGTTCAGCTCTGAACCAAGAGCTAGACAGAGAAAGAGAGGGATAGACGAGTGAAAGAGAGAGAGAGAGACAGAGAGAGAGAGGAATAGGAGGAGGAGGTGGGGAGAAATGGAGACAGGGAGAAAAAGACAGAAAGAGAGATGATGAGAGACAGAGACTGAGAGGGGGGAGGCAGGGAGAGGGAGAGGGAGAAGGAAAGAAACAAGAACAGGGGGAGAGGGAGGGGAAGCGGGATGGGGACAGGGAGAACGAGAGGGAGAGAAAGACAGAAAGGGACGGAAAGAAAGAGGGAGACGGGGAGACGGGGAGAGGGAGAGGGAGAGGGAGAGGGAGAG
>NW_008327613.1:649261-665005 GCF_000622305.1 Nannospalax galili
GTTCAGCGCCCTCAGCCATCCTTGCCTCCTGCCATGGGATTTGTTCCAGCTGCAGTCACTAAGTGACAACTGAAAGAAGAAGTAAGTACAAGGTCAAAGAAGAAAGAGCCAAGGGGGTTGGATTGTTTTATTTGAGGTAGTTTCAAATTGTTCCACTAAAATCTATGTTTGAGTCAATAGTTCCAACCAGGCATTTCCAGAATGTGGAATTTTGCTTCATAGGAAAGAAGTTTTGTTGGGTATGAATCAATCTCTCTCTCTCTCTCTCTCTCTCTTCCTCTCTCCCTTTTTCTTTCTTTGATTTTTTCCTCACATTTAAAACCTCTTTCTTTAGTTTATAAAAGACAACATACCTTCCTTCTGTTCCTACTGGAATGGATGGCAATGTATTAAATACATCTTATTTAAAATGAAGTAAAGATGTATAAAAGGTTTTCACTATAAGAAGAGTTAAGCAATTTTGGAGTCTTTTAGATAGACCCACTGAAGGGGTACTCCAGTTGCCTCACCCTGCGTCCCTGTTCAGCATGGAAGAAGCCAGAGTGGTCTGCATCCGTATTCCCTATTGGCAATTTGGGTAACCTCTTCAGAGGATGGTGTGATAAGAATAGGAGGTAGGAACTGGCTAGGCGGTTAGGATAAAAAGACCCTAAAGAAAGTTTCTTGGCTAAAAGTCAAAATGTCCTTAGGCCTGTTAGCAACATACTCTGTTCCAAAGGCCAAAAGTGCCAAAAGTATTTGGGAGCTTGCATCTAATCCTTAAAAGATTTTAGGGTTACCTCTTCGGGGGGGATGTTGGAGGGGAGGGAGTAGGCATGGATTTAATCAAAACACCTTATATACACGTATGAAATTCTCAATAAATTTTCTGTAATTTTTATAAAAAAAACTGAAAAAAATACGTAAAACTTTTTAAAAGCAATAGTAAAAAAGAAGTTAGGTAGCTAAGGTCATCACAAACTGATAGATTGCAACACCCAAGAGCAGTGTCTTGTTAATTGGGAAACTGTGATCAGAACCGATGTGCCTTTCTTTGGTATAACGTTTTGAGAATTCTTGGAGATAAGGGAAACTGTATCAAGAATTAGAAATACTCCATGATGGTGGTGGTTTCATGGTGGCTGCAGCTACTTAATTTTTTTCATTTATTTTTATTTTAGATGTATGAGTGTTGTACCTGTATGTATGTAAGAGCACCCATGTGTACAATGCCTGCAGGGGTCAGAAAGAGAGTGTCAGATGCCCTGGAACTGGAGTTAATGATGGTTGTTAGCCTCCTTGTGGGTGCTGGGAACTGAACCCAGATCCTCTGTAAGAGCAGCCAGTGCTCTTAACTGCTAAGCCATCTCTCCAGCCACAGTTTGCAGATTTTAAAAACTTTTCAGCTAAGTAATACAGAGCAGAGACCTTGACAGCACAGACCACAGGGCCCCAAGCCTGCAGGGGATGACAGGATTGCTTGGAGGACTTGCCAACTCCTGTAATCCAAGAGGCAGGAGTATGCAGAAAGCCATGAGCGGGCTCAGAGGAGAATGTCTTTAATCCTGAAGAGGACGCTCAGACAGATGCCACACAAGACTGACAGTCTTAACAGCCAGGTCTCTGAGAATGAGTCAGACAAGTGATGGGTGCTGTCAACAAGTCAATGCCTCTCATGATCGCGGGGTAACTACCATCTCATGCTTCCATTTTTCTTCTCTAGTGTGACTTCTCTTTGGGCTTTTGTGACCGTTTTGGCCCCTTAAGTATGGCAAAAGAGGCTGATGTTATGTCATGTGACTTCCAAGACTAGATCATGAAAAGATGACTGACCTTCCACATTGCTGTTGGAGCACTCACAGGTGGAGCACTGAGACACCATGTGAGCATTCTGGTGGCCCTTTGCCACCATACTAGAAGAGACCACAAATCACCCCATGTGGGAAGGACATGTGGAACAGTGGGAAACAGCAGAGTGACAGCCAGCCAGGGGTCATCATTCATTCTTGCTTCCTGCATCAACTGACCACAGCTATACCAGTCCTCCCCAAACTCCAGATCCACAGAAGCCATGAGAGAGAATAAAATGATCAATACTCTGATATGAGTAGCAACTGAAACTGTGAGATCATGTGGAGGGGGCTCCCGGATGCCACTCCCTCCCTGTCCCTGGACCCCAGGAGCCAGCCACATGCTTGCTTTGAGATGATTATTCTGCATAAAACCAAACTGCCCTGGGAAATGTGAGCTTGGCCAATGTGGTTGACAATGACCACATGGCCCTGTGCTAGCACAACCTGACTGGTGTTCTAGTGTTTTCAATGCTTGTCAAATGCAGAAAAAACATCACTATCTATTTTAGTCTATGGGTCTAGTTCTGACTTCCATATATAGGAGGCAGGGGTTAAGGGGCGGGCCAGTGAATGTTGGGAAGGATGACTGGAGGTTGTAATTTGGTTTTAAAGTATCAAGTGTTATGTGAGTTTGGCTTCTCAGCTGAACTTTTATAAAGTACATGTCAAGCAACATGCAGATTTTTTTACTAAACTGTAGAATAGTTTCCGTTAGCTTTTGTTACTTTCTGAGACTATGGAAAAAAAGGTGAATGAGAAATAAAACATTACCAAGAATCCCACAAATCTTGTTAGAATTTTCATGGACTTTTCCCAGACTCTTTCATTGATAATATATCCATTGACACACACTTACTTAGAGCAATGAATGTTCTCTGAAAGAAAAATATATTTGTATAAAATCAAATTTAATAGTCTTGATGCTCAGTAAATGTGGGCTCTTATACGAATATATATATTAACTTACTATAATGTAAATAAATGAGATATGTGGTGTCTACACACTTCTCCCTTTGCATTAACCTGTAAGTGCTTGTGTGGAGTGAGTTCATGGAGGAACATAGAATGGCAGCTCAGCCTTTCATGTCTGAATTGAAGGCAGACTCAGGTCTCTTGTTTAGTTATTATATGAATCATAGGATGGGATAATTTCTAACAGGCCTTATAGACCAAGGATATGTCAAAACTCTATCATTTAGTAATTTCCCTTGGCAATGGTCACCTGCAAGTAACTTTGAGGCAGCTAACCTAGAGGCCAAGAACCGAATGCATATTAAAGACAGAGAGAAACAGGGCAAAGATCTTGATGGGACCAGTTTCATGCCTCAGATAGTGCCAGTGGACTAGAAGGACCCCACTCCTTAACCCTATGTTTGCAATGTCTGCAGCAGCTGCCTTTACCTGCTGATGAGGTAAGGATGAGAGGCAGTGTTGGGTTCAGCAGATGGAGGGTTCTTAACCTGACACCTATCCAATGGTTCTGGGACAAGTATGTCTGACCAACAGCTGTAGCTCTCAAGGACCTATAATCAGCCACCATCCTATCTGTGTGTTTTAGGAGGAACGTATGACTGACACCATAGCTGGTTCATGCCTCATGGATGTTCCATGCCTCTTTGGCTCTCTCATCTCTTCCTGCCTGTGGTCGCACACACGGCCAGCTTGACTCCCAGAGTCTCTGTGATGCACAGACTATCTGCTTCTGAGTTATTTGTCATCCTTGATTGTTTCTCTTATTTCCTAAAGCAGAGCTGAACTTTTTTCCACTCTGTAGTAGGACGTGTTCCCAGGGCTTTGTGTATGCTAAGCTTTACTGCTTACCTATATCCCTAGTCTTCTTTCTACCTTTTATTTTGAGACAGATTCTCACTAAATTGCACAGGGTGGCTTTGGACTCACTGTTGCCCAGGCAGGTATCAAACTTGGGATTCTATAGCCTCAGTCGCCCGAGAAGCTGACTGTTCAGGCCTGCATCGCTGGACCTGGCCAATATTTTTAAAGAATGAGGTGAACCCACATGGCAGCCTTCTGGTGACCATATACTGAGAAGTGAGAGTCAAGAGCAGAAGGCCTGTCAGTCTCTTCACACTTCTAAAACGGAAACCTGGCAGAAGACTGAGTATGTACAAGGATGCCAGCAGCACTGGACAACCGTGAGGACATGACTCCTGGGACACCAAGTTCTGTAAGATAAAAACAGCAGGAAAGGAAGATGAGCTTGATGCCACAGTAAGCAAAGTGAAGCCACTTGGGGCATTACTAATAGTTTTTTGATGCTTGGGAATGGTGATGGTGATTATTTGGGAGCATGGGTTGATGGTATCTAACCACAAAAGAGGTAAATTCTGTTACTCTACCTTTCCACTGAATTAAATCAAGTTCAGTGGTTGGAAGGGAGAACTTTCTTTATGTGAATATCTTAAATAAGATTGAAGACATTAGACTCTAGGAATTCATCTTTTTAGAGTGTTTCAGTGTTCAGTGGTCTCGTGCCTGGCAACCTGATATTAACTTTGGATTCTAAGCTTCAACCTAGAAGATACATGTTTTGGCCTGATTCTCCCCAGAAGCAAATCTGAGATGTGGATGCAGATACATTGAGAGGTGGTCACAGGGCCCCTGGCAAAGAAGGGAAAGGGACATGGAGGGTAGCAGCAACACCAGCCACTTGTGTGTACCTGAGCTTTGTGCCTGGATGGGAGGATTGTGTCAGGCATGGCTAGCCTTACTGGAAGGTTGGGTATTCACCATCAGCTCCAGCCCCTGTTGCCCGAGACCATATCATTGCTGCATTGCTATATAATGCTCTGGTGGTCCTATTCAGGATGTCCTTCAGAAAGGCCTGTCTCTCTGGCTGTACGGTGAGGCCTGCTCCTCAGGCATCTTTGGGGTGTCATTCATACTGCTAGTTTTTTCAAGATGGCTTCTTTTCCGAAAGTTTGGTGGTGGGAAAGCAAAAAAATATAATCAAGACAGATTCAGAATTTGTAATGATTTTCCCACAGTGGAAAAAGAAACTCAAACTGAAAAGATGACATCCTACGTGCATAAATATCCATGTGCATTTCAAAGTCTGAAATTGATGGCTGCAACAGGGACTGTAGAGAGTGGATGTGAGAGGATCTGGGGGCTCACAGGCCCAGCATACGGTTTGAAGAGGAGAGCTGAGCCTGCCTGGAGGAAGAAATTGTAACAATATAAATGATCAACAGAGCTCAGGGGACACAGAGTGCTGTGGCAGCCCATATTTGAGGAAGAAATTTGGTCGGGGCACTTTGAATTTCATTGGCCTTGGCCTAAGTGATTTCTTTTTTTAACGCTCAGGGAGAGTTGGGATAAGGACAAGTCAAAAGTTGAAGAGAAACCAATGCTGTGGGCTTAAGGACAAGGAGTGGGTGTTTAAAATATGGGTCCGGGGGCTGGAGAGCTGGATCAGCAGTTAAGAACACCGTCTCCTCTTCCAGAAGACCCAGATTTGGTCCCAGCATCCACATAGCTACGATCAATGATCTGTAAATCCAATTTCAGGGAATCGGATACCCTTTCCTGGCCTTCACAGGCATTGCATGAAATGGGTGAACTTACATGTAGGTAAAACACTCATACACAGAAAGAAAGAGAGAAAGAAAGAGAGAAAGAAAGAAAGAAAGAGAGAGAGAGAGAGAGAGAGAAAGAGGGAGGGACGGAGGGAGGGAGGGACAGAGGAAGGACCAGGCATGGTGGAGCACACTGTTAATCCCAGCACTTGGGAGGCAGAGGCAGCAGATATCTATGAGAGTAAGGTCAACCTGGTCTATATAAGAAAAAAAGGAAGGAAGGAAGGAAGGAAGGAAGGAAGGAAGGAAGGAAGGAAGGAAGGAAGGAAGGAAGGAAGGAAGGAAGAACTTTTAAAAATATGGGTTGGGAGGAGAATATTCTAGTTCTTATTTTGGGAGATCTGTTTGGAAGAGATTCTGAGGCAAGAGAAAACATGAAAGGAAAGAAAATTATTCAACAAGAGAAAACAGGATGACAGCCAAATGGTGGGGGCCCAGACCTCCTGAGAATTCTGATGGTGTGACATGAGGACATCATAGTGTTTTCTGGTGCTTAATCTTAAAGAGTTTGCTATGTCCCCCATTCTAAGCCCAGAGTGGGAATTTTAACTTATGAGTTAGTACAGGTATCAGAGGACCACTTTTGGTATTCAGTTCTCTCCTTCTACCATATGGGTTCTGGGGCTCAAAGTCAGGTCATCAGGTTTGGCAGGAAGAACCTTTACCCACTGAGCTGTGCTTGGAACTGACCAACAGAGTCCACGACTTTTTTGTGTATGGTGCATGTCTTGTGCTCACCTAAATTCTTGTTGGTATTTAGTTTGGGTACCATTATTTATCTGCAGGGAGGTAATGAAGGCCTTAGTGGGACCATGAAGTGTCAAAAATAGGTATAGAGTGAACAGTTGCCTGTGCCCTGAGTACCTGCTGAGACACCTTGACTCAGACTCCCCAGTTCTAGGAACTTGCTACTTTCTGGCTTGTCCATCCTGTTGAGAGCTTTCACAAGAAGACCTACTTCAAGCAGTTGTGTGGTCTACCAACCTGGAAAAACTCATCTCTAAATACATTATATTATGTCCCACCCTATCACTTCTCTTATAATGGATGGATTGAGGCTATTTGATGGTGATGAGCATTGTTCGTAGTCCCTTTCTTCCTCATTGGATATGGTCAAGTATTCTTGCTCTATGTTGCTATGAGGCCAAGAATCTGGAGCTCTTTCTCTGAAAACCTGTAGAAACCTCTGGGCAATTTTTTGCTTTCAACAGTTGGTGGCTTCTGGTCATTATCGAAGGGTGGGGGTGTGCATGTTCAAGGTCAGCCATCTCTCCAGGCTGAGATAAGACACAAATCCAAGGACAATTTAAATTTTTTCCCTCTGGTTGGACTTTGCATTTATTCTTCTGATATTACTGAGAAGTGTCTACTATAAATAAATAAATGCTGCTATGTAATTCAACTTCTCATTGACCTTTACCGCAAGGTCTCTTTGTAAATTGAGAACACTCAACAGGGAAATTAAGGCAGTTTGTGTCTCAGCTCTCACCGCTCAAGGACACTCGGTAAGTTTACTTAAAGCTACTATCCCTTAGCGACCAGTCAGAGGCATCCTGAATCAAGCTAAAATGCAAAAATCTGTGCTAGCTTTTTCGTGGATTCGTTTTTATGACCCACATCAGCCCAGGAGTCTCAGTGAGAGGGTTTACAGAGCTGCAGGATTCAACATCTCACTCTCCCTTAGCAGCGCTTCAGTGTTCTTGCAAGGCCTCGATTTTAGACTTTTAGACAATGACCTCCTCTAAGACATCTCCGGAAAAGACGGTATCACTTTTCCTTTGACTTGCATTATTCAGTCTGAAAACAACCTACACCCCATCCCTGGAGGTTCATTTTCCGTTTTTTCATTACTGAGGATCATGAAAATAAAAGTCGCAGACTGGGAGAGGAAGTTTCACACATACTATTCCTGCAAAGAAATCACTGTGCATTTCTGTTCCATCTGATAGGAGGACTGTAATGGGAAGCTGCATTTTTACCAGCGTGCTGCCCATGCTCCCTGGCTCCTACTTCTGAAGGCTAGCTGGAGATAACCCAGGACTCTGCATCTCTTCATTGTAACTCTCCTTAGCCCGTTGACTTTCTGCTGCTCTTGCTACCCTTTAAGCAGGCACTGCTGGTATCCCGTTCAATGCATATTGCTCCAGGTTACCCACTTCTTTGGCCAGAGAAGCATGCTCAACCTATAGGTAGGTGAGGGGAAATTAAAGTCCCCAGAGGAGATGACAGTAACTTCAACAATTTGGAAGCTTTTTCTACCCATTCTCCCAGTGGTCTCCACTGGACAAAGGTCAACCAAGAGGTGACTGTCTGATAAATGTGTGCCGCACTTTCCTCCCCTATGCCACTGTTCTCTGTCCCAAGTACAGCTTAGAACCACCTTCCACAACTTCTCACATTCAAATCTTTGTTTCAGGGTCTGCTTCAAGGGAGCCGAGAAGATGGAGGCAACTTGGTCATCGGCACATCCTGGCCGCTGCTGCTGTACCCTTCCTGGTGCTCTCTTCTTGCCCCTCTCCACTTTCCTGCAGAGACAGCACAGGTGGGATTTGGCTGGATTTTGCTCCTTAAATCGGATTAGCTCTGCCTGCTCTGTCTCTGTCACAAGTAGTAGCCCCACTCTGGAAGTAATTAATTAAAGTGTGCTTGTTACTTGTGCTGGATAGCTTTAGTGTCAACTTGACACACCTGGGTTGAGGGAGCCTCAATTGGGGAATTTCCTCTATTGGACTGGCCTGTGGCCATGTCTGAGGGGCATCTTCTTGATGAGTGATGTGGGAGGGCCCAGCCCACTGTGGGTGGTGCCACCCCGTGGCAGGTGGGCCTGTGTTGCATAAGAAAGCAGGCTGAGCAGGGGCCAGGGGAGCAAGCCAGTAAGCAGCATTCCTCCATGGCCTATGCTCCAGCTCCTGCCTCCAGGTTCCTGCCCTGAGTTCTTACCTTGGGCTCCCTGATGAACTGCGACCTGGGAGATGTAAGCTGAATAAACCCTTTCCTCCCCAAGTTGGTATTGGTCAGAGTGTTTTGTCACAGCAATGGAGAAACAAACTAAGACACTTGTGATGTGCTGTCTGGTGACTCACACCCTTCTGTTTTCACAGCCACTCCACCTGGTCCCAGCAGGCAATTTGATGTGAACTTGTGGCAAAAGGGCTCTGGGAAGACACACTTCCCTTGGCTGGTTTTCCGTATTTGTTTTTAGTGAGGCAGCCTTTAAGGTACTTATGTCTTCTTCTTCCAGATAATAGATAAACCCCGGTTTGTGGTTACTGTGATGTTGGTTCAATTGTTCATTCTTAAAGGGATTTATGGTATACAGAATAATGACACTCACCAAAATGTCCATGTCACAGTCTCCAGAGCCTGTACACATACTGTATTATATGAAAAAGGAGACTTCGGGAAGCAGACTGAATTAAGATTGTTAATCAACTGACCTTAAAATATGTTGAGTATTCTGAATAGTTGAGGTGAACTCAGTGTAATGACAAAGATGTGGTTAGAAATGTGGAAGAAAGAGGTAGAAGAGGAGGGAGGACAACGTGGTACACTCTACCTCACTGTGCTGACCAAAGATGGAGAAGGAGGGCATGGACTATGGAAGCCTGCTGGTCTCTAGAAGTTGGAAATTCAAGGGAAAAGTTCTCCCCAGACAGGAATGAAATCCAATTCCTACCTTGATTTGAACCCACTGTCTTGAGGCCCATTTAGAACTTGTGAATTTCAAAATATGATTTGCATTGATTTAAGCCACTAAGTTTATCTTGATTTATTATACCAGCTTAGGCAACCAATTCAATATTAATTTAATCCTGTCAAGGAATTATCTTGCACTCCTGCCCCAAAGCCCTAGGAGCATCTACTGCAGCTAACAACTGATGGTGGTGTCAACATGTTAGCACTGTCTACTGGTTCTGACCAGTATTATAACCCCATCTCCAAGATTTGCTCTTTCTTGTTTTCTGTGGAAATTTGCTTTGCTTTGCTGTTGTTGTTGCTGTTTTCTGTCTCTACCTTTTGGCAAGATTTAAAAATTGAACAAACATAGGGACTGGAGAGATGACTTAGTGGTTAAGAGCACTGGTTGCTCTTGACGAGGACCCAGGTTTGATTCCCAGCACCCACATTTCAGCTAACAACCATCCCATAACTCCAGTTACAGGGGATGCTATCTACTTCTTGCCAGGACCCCGATTTAGGTCTTTTCAATATTAGAAGGGCAATGACTTTTCCTCACTAGAAGTAGACAGTATTCTTGACATGGATGTCCTTCTCTTGGTTATGATATTTCTTCTAGCATTAACATCCATGTTTTACAGAATGCCTTATTCACTGGCATTGGATACCACTCAGTTTTGCTTCTGAGACCCATTCTGTAAACAAACAGGCTGAATCAGCATCATTGTACATGTGTATCACTGTGCGGGAGGAACTAGCCTGAAAAAATTCTGAAATGTCCTCTTGAACACTGTTATAGCAATAATTATGTCAGAAAGAGGGCTGGAAAATTATCCGAGGAAGATCTACATGGTCTGGACCACTATGTAGTGCTGATTCTCCTATAGCCAGTTCACATCTGAGAGCCAAGGAATGTCGACAGGAATGGATCCTTGAGCAATCTGCTTACAGAATTCTTATTTCACTCTGGAAGCTTTAGCTTCAAGTCTTAGAGGCATACATTGCTCAAGGGGCGAAAGCTCCGACCAGGAAACACATGGGCCCTATTCAACTGGAAGTTGATATAACAACATAACTTGCAAAAAAATACAACAGACCCTCAGTGCTGAGAATAGAGACAATGGAAGATACCTAAAGCCAAGTCACCTTCCTTCCAGGAAATGACCAATTAACTGTCTCAGCTAAATGTATATATCTTCTGGCCTTTGTCTCATGGTTTTTTATAAATTGTAAGACAGTCATAGGCGTGGTGACGAGAATTAGGTTCCTTTTCTCATCAGTTTGGCCAAACTGTGAATAAATACATTTTCCTTTGTTGATTTCTGACTCCTAATTTCTTTGGGAATGGACAGAAACAAAGGCTGTAAATTATGGACCCGAGAGCCAGAGATCGCTGGCACATGGGTCTCTCTAAACATTGAAGCAATGGCAAGCCAGTGGTTTCCTTGAAGATCCTGATCAAGAGGAATGGTGCTGCTGCTTCTCTGTGGGAGAATGTCTGGAACCTGGAGATGAGGCGGTTTCATCCAGCATCCATCGGACTCTCCTATCAGCAGAAGCAAATGTACTGCTGTAACCAAAGCAATCAGGAGCACTTATGACCCAGACTTTGCTGGAAGAAAAGTTAGGCACCACCAAGGCAGCTGGGGGTGCAAATTGGGGTGCATGGCAAGCACTTTAATGACTGAGCCACCTCCCCAGCCCTCTTGCAAAAGGGGAAAGTTTTTGAAGGCAAAATGGAGACGTGCATGTAAGTTGTTTTGAAATAAAATCTCTGGTCACAGACGTTCACCGCAGGAGGCAGAATTGGCTGTTAATGGGAAGATGTCTTCACAGAAACTAGGGTTGAGTGCAACAAGGCAACTTGTAAGACTGCACTTAGGAATAGAAGAGGCTCTCGATGATACTATAAGGCCAACACCCCTCATGGTGTCTTGACTCCATCTTTCCAGTGTCTGACATGAGTGACCCCATTTGGATACTGGCAGCTTTTACGTCTGTGAACTGAACATGTAGCATGCCCTTAGAGGACAAATAAATGACCTAGATGATGAGAACTTTTTATACCCAGAAGACAAGACAGAAGAAAATCTTTTTCTGGTATATTTTATGATTTCTCTATGATGCTCTACACAGTAAAGAAAATTCACATAAATACAAAAAAGCATATGTTGTCAAATGATTGAGCCACTTAAAGATAAATTCCATGACGATTTCATGTAAAGATCCTATAATGACATTTACAAGGCAATTTCACAGCACAGGGGCAGGTGGGGGACAGTGAGGAGGGGATGGTCTTCCACAGGAAGCGGTGTGACATGCTGACTTCTGCCCATTATAAGATTTATTTTTAGCCAAGGTCTAGTTACTTGGGGTCGTTTCATGCTAAAAGACATCAAAACAACTCCTTCCACAGGTGGGAACACAGTTAAATCATTGCAAAAGACCTAAGAAGAGTTCGAGAAATATCCATGGGAAGCTAGAGCTAGCCTTTTGCAAACATTAGGAGGAAGCAAAACACTAGAGAAATTAACTGGAAAAGGTTTTTTTTTTTTTCCCCCAAAGTCAATGCTTAGTGAAAGAATAAGGACTTTTTACAAATTATAAGAGTCTTGAAAGAGTGATGTTACTGCCCAAGAAAGATGAAGGTAGGTTGAGAAATCCCTGTGATTCTTGAAAGAATAGCAGGAAGAAAATATGGGAAAGGCTGAACAAGAGGAGAAATACAATCTTCTCTCGCAGGAATACATGTGCCAACCCATGCATGTGATGTTCTGCAGTGACTGAACGTATCTAAGGTAATTTCACAGAGGAAACACAGGCACTCTTCCGTAATCCAGACACCCCCCGTAAGGAAGATAAAGAAACTTGCTAGCAATTAGGCCTTTGGGTTTGTTTTGAGAGGAAGAAGCATGGGGTTGAATGCAAACTCATTGTGGAATGCATCCCAATTTTAGGAACATAGAGAATGTGTGTTGGGAAGGGTGTGTGTCAGAATCAGGAAAACAGTATCAATTCCTTTCCATAGCGTGGTCTCCACAATGCTCTATTTAAAGCTTCTTATTTCCCAATACTCCAAAGTAAAGAATATATGACTTGTTTTTTCCTCACCTGAGGGTCATAGGAAGGATCCTGATATTAGGACTGGACGAAAACAAGAATCTTATTTTCCAAGACTCATTCATGTCCGGGCTTGTGTAGGGTTAGAAGAAGACAATAGCCATTTTCATGTCTGGAATCCACACAGGCGTCAGGAAGCTGAACTGTGGAGGAGTCAGGAGGCCCTGTCCTGGCACCGGCATCTCTCTAGGTCCTTGGCTTTCAGGAAAACATATTGGTGGGGCCTGAGCTACTGCTGGAGCCTGAGCATTTGGGTTTCCAGGAAGAGTCTATTATTACACTATTTGAATGTTGGACCTCGGAGATGTTGGTTCCTCATTCCTAAGAGCCAATTCAGCATGGATGGATGTATAGTTCCTGAGAATTCCCAGGGGTTAAAATGGTTACAGTCACAGATAGGGCTGTAGGACTGTTTCCACTGGAAGGCCGTTAAGTTCCTGCAGCAAGGCCGGAGACCAGAGTGAAAGGCTGGATGGGCAGTGGTGGATGACGCCAGGCTGCAGCAGGTGTAGGTATACAGGGCCGTCTACTTAGCCAACATCCAGCAGGAGCAGTGGCTCCCGTGTTCTGGTGATGGCTTAATTGATGGATGTGGCCCTTGTACGGGAAGTGTAGCAAATGCCAGAGGATGCATTGTGGGAGACTAGATAAATGAGACTCTTGGAACAGAATCCGATGCCCAGGGCTGATTCCTCCTCCATTTCTGTACTGGTTATGTCTACATCACTATGACCAAAGTACCAACTTTAGTCAGAAACAACTTTAGGGAGGAAGGATTTGTTTGGGCTCATGGTTTCAGAGGATTTCACTCCATCACGGAAGACATGAAGGGGATAGTTCACATCTTAGGTATTCATAGCATAGTGAACCAGGAAGCAGAGAGAGTGTTAGGAACTAGGGGTTGGGTATAACCTTCCAGGGCCAGCTCCTAGTGAACAAACCACTTCCTTCAGCTCCACCCAGTCTCCTGAAGGTCCCACTGACTCCCAAAACAGCACCACTAGGTGCTGACAATACATAAACCTCAACCACAATGAGATGTGCAGACTACCCTCAAAGAAGACAGAACTTAGATCTTTAAAAAATATATTTATATTTATTTTATGGTTTTAAGTGTTTTGCCTGCATGTATGTAAGTACACTGATGTCATGCAAAACCCAAGGAGACCAGAAGAGGGTGTCAGATCCCCTGGAAATGGAGTCAAGTTGGCTGTTAACCACTATGTGGGTGCTGGGAACATGGGGGTGCTCTTAACCATTGAGGCATCTCTTCAGCCCTAGAACTTAGACATTTTAGGAAGAACAATGATTAAAGCAAATGCTATCAATCTGCTACTTGTCCCTGATAGATAGAGGTGGATGAAAAAATTAATGAAAAATCAGATTTCTTTCAGTCTTTAATTGGAATAATGAAACCATGTTCTTTCAGCAGTGACCAGATCTACCCACTAATCTGCCAAGCCTTTGCTGTAGCAAATTTCCTTTAAGTGAGATGATAACATTAGGGAAACCTGTTAGATTTATCCATGAAGAGTGCCAACGTGTATTTCTCTTAAAAATACAATTTTGGACACCTACTTTGTGAGTCCCAGAATTCTCTCTGAAGATAAAATGCAAACTAGCAATGCTGTCATCATCCACCTGTGTTCACCCTTCAGCCCAAGGTTGCAGCCGAGGCTGGGAGGCACCCACTCTTTTTGCTGAGCTCGGGCAGAGGAGAGGATGCTCTCACTCCCTCCTGGCCTGAGAGGATGTTTCTCACTTCCTTTTCCTTAGGGTCGTCATGGAGACTGCTGCTCCAAGATGCAGCTTCCTCTTGAAGAGACTGGGGAATAAAATGCCACCCACCCACAGTGCGTCCAGCTGGTCCTGGGAAGATGCAGCCTTGCCCAGTCTTTTATTTGTTGAAAAGCCTATGTTAAATTGATTTTTTTGGTGGACAGGACACACAGGATCTGCTTCCAGCGTATGCGTCATTAAAGCCACTCCCCACAGCCTTATGAAAATTGTCCCAAATATACCTGTTATGCTATCTGGCATGAAATGCCTTAGTGCTCCCCTGCTGCATTCTAGCTTTGATCTCTCACTGACCTGGAGGAATTGCTGTGGGAATGCAGGAGGCCTGTGTGGGCAGGTGGAGGCCTTTGGTGTGATGTCCCCCTTCCCCCCAGGTTGGTGAGCGTAGCTCACCATACTCTGATACTGTAGCTTTAAGGTGTTGATATGGCCTTTTATTTGGACTCCTCAGATTCTAGCTACTTCTCTGGGTTAAGGACCCAGGAGAGAGGGTGCAGTGGGGACATAGGGTGCAGGGCTCTCCTAGCAGAGAGATGCAGATGGCCATGATTTCTGTTAGGTGCAAACAATCTCATTTGCAGTCTAAAGTCAGGCTGGAGAAGGTAGGCCACTTTGGGCTTCGCTGGCATTGGGCCTCATTCCTCTATATTGCCGCATTCCCCAACCATGTGTGGGGTGAGGGAAGCTTTCCAACTAGGCTGTATCTTGTTTTGATTATTGGGGGATTCCTCACCGTGTGAAGAATAGCTCCCCAACTCCTGTCAGTAATGAGAAGGCCACGGAGTGAAGTCAGTTACTTATTTTTGATCCTCAGAAGAATATTTAGCAATTAATACACTACATGACATCATTTCCTACCATAGGGACATCTAGTCTCTTACCACGGATAATGCACCCAAGGTGTGCATTGAAGTAAACCAGATGATACAGAGGGCTCACTCGAAACCTCCCTCTTCTGTCATTAAACACTGATCTTTTGTGCTTAAGCCATGCACAGCTTACCACAAATCCACTGACCAGCCCTGCCCCGACTAGCACTGGGAGAGGGACCAGGGGGATTTGTGTTTAATTTCATGACCTCCACACTCCAACCATAGATTTTTGCACCCATTGACTGGGTTGGTAAGGATCCTGTAAGCAAGAGGCCACAGCTTCTAGATGAAGATGTGAGTTCTGCTCCCTCACATCTGTGCCTGTAACGCAAGCCCTCAGCCACCCTGACCTTCATTTAATTTTTGAAGTACTCCAGTTCCCACCGCAGGGCCTTTGTACATGCTGTTCCCTCTTCCTGCTCTCTATGCCTGTCTTGGTATGGCTGAGTCCTCTCAATCTCTATGAGTCACCCCATCTGAGTGCCCACCCAGAGGCCTTCCTCTGCTGTCTGTTGGAGTGAGCCTGCCCTCTTCTGGCTTCTCTCTTCTGCTTTAGCTCTCTGATCTATCTGTAGATGGTAGTCATAATTTCCATTTATCTTCTTCACTGGTTCATTCGTTTTGGTGATTGACATTTTTAGGTCAGTTCTTAGCTCCCTACCAGAGGCAAGCTCCCGGGGCCTGGATCTCATCTGCGGGCTCATTCTGTGCTCAGCACCCTGTTCCCAGGGCCATGTGACTGGTGGTGAGTGCAGTGTTTGCTAAGAAGAATTAGGGGATGAGTATAGCAAGGAATGGATAGGTGAGAGGATGAGCAAGGATGGGCGGAGGGCAGGGGGGAGGGAGGGA
>NW_008327613.1:665172-692846 GCF_000622305.1 Nannospalax galili
GGGAGGGAGGGAGGAACCATTTGCATAGTGTTCACATGGTATTAGGTAGTAGACATCTAGAGATGATGAAAGTATGTGGGAAGGTGTGTGTAGGTCATTAGTAAATATGACCCACTTATGTAACGTATTTGACCATCTACTATGTGGATGCAGGAGTCCCAGCTTCAGTTCCCCATAGACTCTGGGGGACAGTTGCCCATTCCGATGTCTGGACGCAGCACTGGTGCGCCCCTATTTTGAAGCCACTGCCAACACTGTCTTAGTCTTCCTTTCAGAAAATTCTTCTGTAGTGATCTCAAGTTGCACTCACTGAGCTCCCCTGAGACCAATATGTCTTCTCCAAAGACTTTTAAAAACAGAATAATTGAGAAATTTGTCTCTTCCTTGAATGTCTGACACCCTCGCTTTCCTAAGGCATGGCAGGTGCCCAAGGAGGTAGTGATGTCTGGACCAGAAGCAGGGATGACAGAAGTGGTACCCACATCCCAAGGATGAGAGACCAGGAAGTACAGGGATGTAGAACTGTTCTATAAAAGAACAAAATACTCAAATACTTGACCAAGTAATATTCTGAGATTTTTCAGGTCTTTGTATGGTGTGAAGCCAAGGCCAAGGGCAGTTTATATGCTATCACTTCCAAATGTGGCAGTCACCTTGCATGGCTTCTACAACTCCCCAAGCCTCTGCCTAACCTCCATTTAGCTGCATCCTTTCATCCACACATCAGTGATACCCATGTTTGGGTATTGGCCATAACGTCATGAGCTTTTATGGTATACACTACTCAGTGTTTTATTCTCATTTGATGAGAATTTGAATGATATTGAAATAACCTCATCACTCCCAACCATACGAAGTTATTATCCCCCTGGATACACCCATGAGAGTAGACCCTGAGGACACAGATGGGTGTTGTGGAAATCCTCACATCTCTGCACCTTGCTAAGAGTCACGAAACCATTACTGTGTGTGTGATCTGCAGACTGCAAGCTTGGGGCTAGGCTTGGAGTGAATTATGATTTTGTTTTCTTACTGTTTTCACCCACCTCTCCCAGCTTTACCAAAGCATATCTCTTAAATAAAAATGGGACACATTTAAGGTGTACAGGGTTATACACACATGCATTGCAAGATGACTCACAGTTGGACTAACCTATCCATCACCTCTCATAGCTAACCTGTGTGCCTGAGTGCTAGGAACACTGAAGGTCTACCTTGTTAGCAAATGGCAAGTCAACAATTGTCATATTCGTTGTTACCACCAGACTGAGCATCAGGTCTCCAGTATTTATTCATTTTTATAACTGAAAACTTGTATCCTTTGACCAATAGCTCATATTTTTCTCCATCCTCAACACTTAATAAGCACTGTTCCAGTCTCCATTCCCAAGAGTTCCATTTTGTTCTTTTCTAAGATTCCACATATAAACAGAGAAAATGCATTATCAGCTTCCCTGTGTGTCTCATTCATTTTGCCTACATAAGGTCCACCAGATTCATCCACGGCGTCACATGAGACAGGCTTTCCATCTTTTTAAAGTTGAGTGATAGCCCATTGAGCACATCTGTGCACATTCACTCTCACCCCTGGCCTCATGCACTCATGTGTGGATGAGAGCATGGCTTGCTGCCATATCTTGGCTTGTAGGAGCAATGCCTTAATGAGTGTAGGAGTGGACAAGTCTCTGACATGCTGATTTTGTTTCCTTCGGATGCATAACCACATGTGGCTTGCTCGATGATGTGGAAGTTCTGTTTTCAGTTTTCTGTGGAACATCCACACTGCTTCCTATAATGGCTGTCCCATACTCCATTCCTACTGAAGTGTGCAGGATTCCCTTTGGTCAGCGTCCACTGTCAGTGTTTGTTGTCTTTGGACTCTGTGATAACAGCCCTCCTAATAAGTGTGAGGTCCACCTCCTTGTGGTTTTGGTTTTTATTTCCCAAACGATGACGTCAAGCATCTTTTCCATACCTGCTGGTCATTTATGTTCTTCTCTAGAAAAAATTCTGTTCAGAATTCTTTGCCCATTTTTCAACTGTGTGTTTGCTATTCACTTGTACAAGTTCCTTCTATTCCTCAGATATTAATCTTCTATTTAGTATGTGGTTTGCAAATATGTTTTTCCCAATCTGTAAGCTTATGTTCCACTGGTTGTTTCCTTTGATTATAGTCTTTTCCTAAAAGACTGTTCACTGTCGAGTCTCCTGTCATCTGTGGGCCGCCGTATATGGCATATATGGTCTTTTTATGATGATGACTTTTTTTCCTTCTTGCTGTTTTAAAATACAAACATTGGGGGCTGGAGAGGTAGCTCAGCAGTTAAGAGCACTGGCTGCTCTTGTGGAAGACTTGGGTTCTATTCCCAGCACCTACATGGTGGCTAACAACCGTCTTTAACTCCAGGGGAATCCATGTCCTTTACTGGCATCCGTGTGCATTGCACACACATGGTGCATTTACATTTATTCATGCAAAACACTAATGCTCACAATATAAAAAATAAAAAAGACATATATATATATATTTAAATTTAAACTAGAAAACGTAAACATTGATGGCAAGTTAAACCATAAGGTAACCTATCAAGTTCCTCTGTTTTTCTCTCCTTTACTCCCAGCGGTTAGAGTAATCAATGCATCCTTCTTTTCTGCCTTCTGGATCTATCTATGACTGATGGAAAGCTGTTGATGTCTCCACCTATGACACTGGGTCTGTCTGTTTCTCTTTCAATTTTTCTATCAGTTTTTCGTCCTGTGCTTTAATGCCTTGTTGTTAGCAGCACGTGAGTCAAGGATTTTTTTATTCGGACATCTTTCAGTGAGTAAGGAACAAGCTTAAACGTTGCAGAATTCCCTCCACTTCTGGAGCACAGCACTAAACTCCTAGGTTAAAGTGAGAACTCTGTGCTTGGAATTTTCCACATAGCCCATCTGACATCAGCTAAACCCCAATCATGCATTTTCCAGTTCTCTAGACAAAGGTATGTGTCAGCTATGGCTTCGTTGATAACAAGGAACTTGTTCTGTTACATCTGCCAGTCCTCATTCAAAGCCTTGCAATTGAAAGCAGAGAGAGGAGACTGAAAGATTCTTCTACAGTTAATGTGTGCTTTTTATAAAAAGCACAGAATGCCAATGAATTAGCTTTTCTTTTACAAGCCTAGATGTCAAGTGCACTTTGCCTTATAGGCACCACGTAGACTCTGAAGGAAATGAAAAATGCTGCGGAGAGATGAGACTACTAATACCCATCAGGCTTGTCCAAATGGGAGCTTAATGCTGAAAACAAAATTTATCTCAAACCCCTTCAGCTGCATGTGCGTAGGTACGGTGAAGTAAAAATAACCACATAGCTTCAAGGACCTCATAATGGATACTAAAGCCATCTCCAAATTCCCCCGGATATGTGGCCTTCTCTGCTGGTAGAGTGTCTTTTTGCTTTGAAATCAGATTGTCAGTGAATTCTAAATGCTAGTGAAATTGAGAGTTTGTAACTATGTGCAGACACACTCATATTTGTTTACATTGTAGTTTCTAAAGTGCTCTCACACATATTTTGCTAATCTTCCAGGATTATGACTTACATTTATTAGAGAAGTAACTTACTGTTACCAAGGTTACATATTGCACAAGGAACTTGAGCCATGAGTTTTCCACTGTAAGTTAGTGTTCATTGTATTGCACAAGCCTGGAATTAAAAGATTGCAGTGCTAGTTTTATATACAAAATTGATTTATACCTCAAATCAAACCTCAGAGGCCATTTTTCCTACTTATTCAGGAGAAACCAGTCAGAGGTAGTGAGTCTCTTCCCTTGGTACCATGGCTCATAAAGTGTGGCCCAGGGATTGAATAGAGGTCCTCTGGCTCTAATTTACAGGTGTTTACTCCAACACACTATCTGTGTGTATGTTGTGTGAATATAAATTGCATAAAACTTTAGGAAGTCACTTCAAAATGCAGTCACTAATACAGGACAACAACCAATCCTGAGAGTGCTGATTCCCAGAGCACAGGAAACCAGGGTGTGTGATTAACCCAAGCAGTAGCCTGTCAGGGAGATGGTACCACCTGGTGTCACTGAGGCTGGAGGTCCCCTGCCCATTCAGTCTATGACTCTGTGCTGAGCTAGGGAGCTCTGTCTGTGCTCTCCCATGAGGAGATGTGATGAGGCTTCCCCCGGTGATCTCTGCTGAACTTGCTCAGTATTCTCTACTGTCCCATATTCGACCACACCTGTCTGCATGACTCTCCCAGCAATATCATAACAAACAGCAAAGAGGGCTGAATACAACAGAAATGCAATCATTACGTTCTAGAGGTCAGAAGTCAGGTAAAGGTGGGTGATCAGGCCCCATTCTGTGTGTGTGTGTGTGTGTTTGTGTGTGTATTTATGCAAGCACACATACACATGGGCACATATGAAGGCCAGGGGCTGATGGGGCTGTCTTGGGATATCTTTCCTCAATCACTTATTGTGATGGCTAACCCTGGGTGTCAACTTCTGGGTGTCAACTTGACTGGATCTGGATTAACTGAAATGAGAGAGCTCTTCTTAACTGGATCATCTGAAGCTGGAAGACATGCCCTAAATGTGGGTGTTACCTTCTGATGGCAGCCCGTAAAAAGGCCATGGCAGAGGAGAACGCCTGGCTTCTTGCTGCTTGCCTTCTCTCTCGCTGGTGAGTTCGTCTTGTTGCTGTACACTGAAGACCAGCTGATCTTTTGGAATTTGTCAGACCTTCAGCACCAGATTGGGACTACTGAAACATCCAGCCTCGTGGACTGAGCTACTATGGATTCTCAGCCTCTCCAATGTGGTACAGCCGTTGTTGGACTACTTGGACTCTATCCTGTGAGCTAAGCTAATAAATCTCTATACATATATATTCATTCTACTGGTTCTGTTTCTTTGGAGAACCTTGACTAATACACTTATCCATCTCATTCTTTGAGACAGGGTCTCTTACTAAATCTATAGCTTACCATTTAGACTAGTCTGGCAGACCAGCAAACCCCCAACATCTGCCTGTCTCTGTTCTCCAGCTCTGGGTTTACAGGCACTTGCTTCTGTGCCTGGCTTTTGCATGGGTTCTAGGGTCAAACTCAGGTCCTCCCACTTGCACATTGAGCCCTTTACCCACTGAGTCATCTCCTTGCCTGAGTCTCTAGCTTCTAGTGGTTGCTGGCACATCCTGACCTCCTTGGCTTATAGACACATCACTTCAGCCCCATGGCCTTTTCCTCTGTTCATAGTTTCACACTGTCATCCCTGTGTGTCTGTCTTTGCATCCAAATTTCTCCTTTTTGATAGATACCAGTCAGACTGGCTAAGAACTCACCCTAACAACCTCTTTTTACCAACCCCTATAAAGACTATTTCCAGAGACCGTCATTTTGATCACACAGAACATCCCAAACCGTCTTATTCAACTATACACCCACTTCCCAGATGGCACCCTCCCATAGCCTCCCTCCCCCCACTAAAGCCCTTATACTCTGATATCCCTGCTACTATCTGCTGTGTTGTTGGCACCCCCAGCCAATCCCCACTGCTTGCCCTTCTGGTGAATCTAGTCAGCCTATCTAGAGGTCTTTGTTTTAGGAGGGTCAGCTGTTCCTCTTCTAGCAGCAATCAGTTGTCAATATTCCTTTAGATAAGATTGGGGTCTGCAGTTCAATTTCCCAGTTCTATGTTGGGTTACTATCTGGGAATCCCTTTGGCCACCCTGGCCAACAACTCAAAAGAAGGTATCTCCTATCTGGCATTGTTGCTTGTTATGTAGCCCTTAGCTATACATATAGACTCTTAAAAATTATATTAGCCCCTTTAATCTTTGGTTATACTTTCCTTTTGGGTGTTTAAGGCCACACAGTTGGTCAAACCTTTTAACCCTATTGTGAACTTGAGATTCTAACAGAAAACCAGTATCTGGATTCAAGAAGTATAAAAAGAAGAGTGAAAATCAGCAGCTGTTCTGAAACAAGTCTGGGTCCCCAGTTCCCCACCACATCATCTATCAACGAGTGAATGATGACACAATTCACATGATACTAGAAAAGTAGCCAAGCACTGCTTAACACCTGTTCTCTTCCCCTGCAAGTTCACGGAAGGGGTAGTTGATTACAGATGCACCAGGATACTTCTGCCCAAGGTCACAAAGTGAACTTGAGGCAGAGCCAGTACAAATGAGCTTGGGCCTGCCTCCCACCAAGGCTACAGCAGGTCCATGAGTCCAACATGCTTGTGGTACATGCAGTTTCTTTCTGAGTCTATCTGGAAATGCTTCTTGCTGCTGTCTTGATTCCTGACCTGCCTCTGGTCACCAATGCTGGCCTCTCTGTGGTCTTCTGAGTACCTGCTTGCAGTTTCTTCATGAATGCCCACTGTGGATAGCACTACCTGCCTGGACATAGGGACAAGCCTAACTGCTGATCACACCCATCATTATGACATCCACGTCTCATCCTGATATAGTACATGAGATGGCATGCATGTGGCACATGTACTGATGAGGCTGTGACAGTCTTCATGCCTAAGGGCTTCAATGTAGTTATTTCTGATACATAGCTTAATCAAGCTCAATGCCATCATGTTAATGCCTCATATCCTTGAAAGAGCCTGACTCTCCTGCTCATTGGGGTTTCTTACCCACTTCCCCATGTCTATGCTGGAATTTTGTCTGGTTTGAGCTTACATGGGACTTGTGTATCCTGTTAACATTGCTGTGAATTCATATGTGTAACTTACTGTCTGGAAAACTGCTTCCTTGTGGTCATCTACCACCTCTGGCTCTCAGAGTCTCCCTGCCCCTCTTCCACGATGACTCCTGAGCCTTGGAGGCAGAAGTTTGATATGGGTGTCCTATTCAGGAGTAAGCAGTCTGCAGCCTCTTTTTCTCTGCATGTTGGCTAGTCGTGGTTCTCTGTATTAATGATATGCTGTATAAGGAAGCGTCTCTGGCGAGAGATGAGAGACTCATTAATTCACCAATATAACAGTAAGTCATTAGGAGTCAATTACATTTGGGATTCGTGTGAGTTCAAAGCCATTCAGCCACTTCACTCTTGCCCCTCTATCAAGCGAGTGTGGCCTGTGCTTGTATTACTTTCATGTCTCTGCAATTCTCCTGTACAATCTCACGTATCATTTTATTCTTCAATGCCCTTGGAGGCTGAATTAGAGGCAGAGCTGGACTGTCTAACCCTCCAATCTGGGTACCTCGCAGTGCTATGTGCCACTTTCTCTGTGAGGAGTCTATGCTGCTTTGCCCAGAGTTGCCCAGGTTTGTGACACCATTGCCCCAGCTCTTCAGAGCATTGTCACCACATCGTAGGATCACATTAGCCTCTGACATCCTAAGTCTGGGACCCTGTTTGGATCTCTGGGTCCTTCTGAAAGCTCTTGGGTGGCAGTTGGGGTTTGACATACTCTTGCAGACCTGTAGGCATGCAAAGGAGAAAGAGTCCCAGAGCTTCCTAGGACAGTACTGCTCTTCCTTCCCAGAGCCAGGGAAGGTTAAGGGCCCAATATGTGGAGTAAATCCCAGGGTGGAAGCACCTGTGCTGGAGAGAGGGCGTGCCTTTCGGTGGACGTTGTGTCTTCCAGCTCCCAAGCTTCCTGTTAGCAGGTTCCTCAGGGAGTGACTTTCAAGTGCATGTGTTTAGTTATTTCAGGAGTGTTGGAAATACCTCCCAGGGTCCTTAGGTTCCCACCATAAACGAGGCTGTAGGTAGCATCTCTCTACCCATATGTGAACCCTGACATGGACAGGAAAGAATTTTGATGGAAGGTAGCATCCGAACCAGAACACATCTCATATTACAAGGCAGGATTTTCCATTTCTGGATTACTCATAACAAGAATGGCTCTTGGTCCCTTGTCCCTCCTATGGGTGGATTGGTAATCTGGTAAAGAGAGACTGTCCCAGAGATTGCTTCAGAAAGGCCCTTTCCTATCATCTCATGACTGCTTGGAAAGGAAGCTGATCACACTGACATAAGACAAGTCATGTTATCCTGGATAATGGAGCCCCGGCAAGGCTTCCCTCGGCTAGAGTACTGACTATTAAAAACAAAACAAAATACTGATGCTTCTGGGTGTGGCTTCTGGCTTTTGTAAATTGCTTATTTGATTCTTAAAGGCCACTCCAGTAATAAGGAGACCTGGTACTTCAGTTGAGCTTTCCTGAAAGAAATTAATCTCCCAGTTAATAGTGTGTGGCTCATGTTTACAGTTTTGTCTTACAATAGGATGAGACCAGGTGGATATGTGGATATGTGCCTTTCTCACAGAGAAAGCAGGGCCGACTCAGAGAGATAAATTCACAGAGGCAGGATGAATGAGGAAAAAAAAGCATTTAAAAACCCATCACCTTGTCCTCTTGCTGAGGTGGGCAAAGTCTTCCATGTGAAGAAAGTTCTGCGGATTCTTAGAACACAGTCCTCAGAGAAGGAATGAGCCAAATTCATCAATCCCTGAAACCACACTGTGAGACCTTAAGTTCCTATGGATAAAGACTAAAATCATGTCAAGCAGATTTTCCTTGACTTCAGCGCTGACCTTGGGATGCATAGGAGGATGCTTATCATTTGCTCTCTGTATAGAGTACATGGCAGTCAAGGAGTACATTTTTGTTTCTTTTTGTTTTGGGTTCACATTTGTTTCTCTCAAAATGCCAGTGCCTCTAGCATGCAGGGTTGGAGAATGGCCTTAGATCCCTGTGCTGTAAACTAGAATCAGGACTGATATTGACGTGTAAGAAGTAGAGAAAGATGACTTTGTCTTTCCCTAACGTGAGACCATTTCACCAGCCCAAACCTCAGCTCCCCAACCTTAGGAAGAAGACCCTTTCTTGTTTAATAAACACTGATAAACAGTGAGCCTGAGGCTAATATCATGTAAACATCATTTGCAAAGTACTGATTGCCATTTTTGCTATTTTTGCTTTGAGTAGATTATCTGAAAGCATTTTTGGCTCTCTGGGGCTGCTTCTATAAGGTTTGTTTGCAAAGTCTGTGGCTTGGTCAGTGTGACTATGGTACAGACAGTCAAGTTTTGGGGTACTCTTTCGAAGGCTGGATTGCTTCAAATTGCAAGAACTGATCAGAGCTTGGTACAGCTTTCCTCTGATGCTCTCTCGCACACTGAATTGAGGGTAATTTCTTTACCATTTCCTTTGCTACAGGTTCCAGAAGAGCTTTTAACTTCATAACGTTTCTTTGAAGTCTTAGATCCGGACAAAAAGAAAAAGAAAAACATATGCATTAGAAGGAAAAGCAGCACTGGCTTCAATGAGAAAGGAGATGTGAGGTCTGGCTGAGTATATGGTTTTAAGACAGGAACCATTAACTTGCATCCAGCTCTGTAAAACCCCATCTTTCTGTCTTCCTCTGTAAGCCTCGTGAGACGGCTCTCTCTGCTGGCTCACTCGCCTGCATTTTTCTTCTTTTAACTGCTCACCAACATTTTATATATTTTTTCTTTTTCTTCCAAAATCAATCTATACTTTTAAGCAGCAGAAAATAATTTTCTTTATTCCATATTTTATTGAAAAATGACATTATAGAAGGGTGATGTCTCTGTGACTATTGAAAGATCTTAAAAAAACAAAACAGAAAAACAACAACAACAACAACAACAACAACAAAAACCAAAAATGTCTGGTTCCAGTCAGGTCAGGCTGTGACTCTTCCAGCAGGCCCACTAAGAACAGATGACTGAGACACTGTTCTTAGGCCTACCTGTCCCTCCTGTCATAATCAAACCCATTTTATAGACTTCATATCCCATTTTATTTCTTTTATTAGTGTAAAGCTGAAACGAGCTTACCGAATCTTGGTTCATCATCTCAATTCTCAGAATATGATATTTCAACCCTGGCGACCATGTTTACATGTCATTATAAGGCTTAGGGGTTACAACCTGTGTCTAAAGCCACACAATTCAAAGGGGAGTTCCTTCTGTTGCAGTGTAACATTTAGACCTACATATAATTTCAACTATATTTTGATTAAAATTATGGTGAGATTTTTACTCCAGACTTTGTTATAAATTAAAGGTCATCAAACGCCTCTATCAGCTCTAAGCCCTCCGGGAGGCAAGGATAGCACAAGATGCAGGCTTTGCTCAGGGTTTTCTCTGATCACGCTAAAAGGTCACACTGCTAGAACTGAGAGTCACTCTTACAGTTACTAAAACACAAGCTTCTACAACATGAGGCTGTCAAAGAAAATGGAAAACCGGCTCAGTTCAGAAAAAAAAAGGAAAAGAATTGAAGCTTTCAATTCGGTCTTCCTGCATGCTCACACTGGTACAAGCTTCCCAAATTCACACACACACACACACACACACACACACACACACACACACACAGCCCTTGTATTTGATATGAACATTACTGGACGGTGTACAATGGGCTTTTATAGCATGCTAAAGTCTGTTGTGGAGAATAATCTACAGCTAGTCTCAGACAAGAAACAGTACATCTGTAGGAAAAATCACAGATCACAGCAGACAAAGTTTCCCAACATGACAATGTTTGTCAACACATAATTCCCATGGCTACCTGCCTTGGGGAAGGAACAACCATCACCATCAGTACATAAAACTTTTCCCACTACACTGTGCCTTTGGATCAGCTCGCAAGCGTTTTGTCACGGTAATGAAAAGGTTGACTAACATCAAGCTAGTGGCACCTGAAGTGGCAGATGTCTCTATCTATCTGCAGATGGGAAGTGGATGGACCACAGGTGGTTTCTGCGTAGATGGGATCAGGTCATTTTTTCCAGTTCACATAAAGATACTGCAGATGTCTTTCATTGAGCCTACATAGGCATAGGTATTTGGGGGAAATAATTCTAGGGTGCTTCTGTAGGGATGGGAAAATGAGACCATAGAAGTTGTGGGCCAAGCAAATTTAAATTGAGAACTGAGAACTTGGGGCTAGAGTATTCAAAACATGCTCCACAGTTATGCAACCAAAGGACAAAAAAACCACCAACCCTACCCAGCATCAGTTGGAACCCATTCTCAGGATCATTAGCTCCTGGTTCATGTGGTGGCTGGCCCTTCACACAAATGGATCATCCCAACTGTTGTGAGGGGAAGCTGCAGGTGGGCATGAATCTTGTAGTAAGAAATTATTGCAGGTGTAGAAACAGAGAAAGCCATTAGGAAGATGGATTGGAGTCACCGGTGTCTACTGCAATCACCCCATCTGCAGTCACCCTGTCCTAAATGCCTCTACTCTGCCCCATCCCAGGAGTCTCCTTGAATCCTGCTTTAAAAATTCTCTCCTTTTTCTCATTCTCTCTCTCTCTCTCTCTCTCTCTCTCTCTCTCTCTCTCTCTTGTGCATGCATGTGTATGTGTTTGGGAGGGGTGTACCTGTGTGTGCTCCAGCAGAGGCCAGAGGAGGAAGGCATTACTCTCTACCATTTTCCTTTATATAGGGTCTCTCACTGAACTTGGAGCCAGATTGGTGGCCAGCAAGCCCCAGAAATCCTCCTGTTTCCCACCCCTCCCAGCGCTGTGGTTGCAGGTATACACAGGGCCATGCCCAACTTTTTACATGAGTGCTGGGCTCTGAAGTCAGGTCCTCATGTTTATGCAACAAACACTCTTACCCATTGAACTATCTCTCCAGTCCATGGATCTTGCTTTGTTGAAGATTTGTTGACTGGAAACAAAATGAGTCTGAGAAAGAAAAACTTTCAGCCTAAGAGAGATAAGACACAGTGATTATCACAAGACAATTTGGAAATGTGCTACATGAAGGCATGTTTGAAGACTTATAGATCCCCAATTGGTGAATACTGAGTCAATGTGTGGGCGATGGGGTGGACTCAACCAGTTCTTTAAAGATAGGTGATTTCTTGAAAACTCTTATCCTAAATTAACTGTCTAGGGTTCCATTCCTGTCCTGTGCCCTCTGTCCCCATACACTGTTGTATCTGATGAGTCAGTACAGTCATCATAATCATACATCATCAATTTTTTCTGGTATTGTATTTTGGGTTCTTATGGCTGTTTCTCCTGCACCGTATCATGGAGGATGACAGTGAGGGAATAGGCCTGAGAAAACAGCCATCATGGCTTGAGAGACAGCTGATCACTGCAACCAACTGTGTCTTCTAAAGCTTCCAGAGAAACTATGCAATAAAGAGCTGCCAGCTAATGGAAAATTGCTGCAAAGTCCTTTGCTCATCCATCATCCAGTAAGTAATTGTAAGCAGCTCTTTCCTTAGCCTGTGGCTCTGTGTTATCCTGGGATTTGCAAACATGCCTCAAGACCTTTCCATCAAAATTCTAAAGCGTCAGTCACCACAGTTTTCCAGTGGCCATGGCCGGATTCCATGGTATGCATTCCCACAGTCGGTCTAAGCTATGGCCCATACCCTTAAGGGGAAATAAGTTTAAATTGGGGGCGGGAGAAGGGCAGCCAATAAGTAAATGTTTCATGAGAATTTAGTGGCCACAGATAAACAAATGGTCAGGCAGGAGACAGGCCAGAGTATATCTATGACGTCAGTGTCTGCGGTGGGTGTTGGATGCACTGTGCAGATCCCCATTTAAAAGAAGAAGTACTGTTTGAGACACCTTCCTCACCACTCTGCCAAGGAGCTACCCACCTAAGGGCATACTTCTTATAGGCACAGCCCCATCAAGTGCCTGGTGGAGGCTTGAAAGAGTACCTTCTTTTAGCCTCAGTACAATTCTGAAGGGTCATTCTAGGTCTACAGCTCTCCGTGCAGTGGGCTGAGGCTGCTCTTGTGATGCTCCCCCAGCTCAGCTCTATCCTCCATCCAGTTCTGAGCTCCCATCCTCCTTCCCTTCTTTTTCATGTGCATTAACCTCAAGTTCTCAAGACCCACATCTTCATAAACTTGTCATTTACATTCACCATCTGGGAGCCTGCTTTCCAGAAACTAAGCCCATGGTAATATTATTTCAAAACAGCATTTGATCTTGAGATGTGTTTGCTTACAGCCATGCAGTGCCTTTCTATCATACTTCATATCCGGACACTGAACCTTGTCTGGCCCAGCAAGATCAGTCTCCCTCTCTAACTACACTGTGTACCAGTCTCCATTGAAGCTGCCCAAATTTCATCCACTCAACCTTGCATCAAACCCTCCAGTGTCCCTGAAATATGTTGCGACTGAAGCTTGATTCAGTGACTGTGTGGATGGATACATATAAGAAACACGCTAGGGTTGTCACCTTTCAAGGCCTTCTTTTTAAGTATGTAACTCTCACATAGTCTCTGGGTCCTGAAGGATCTGCCATTCTTCCTGGAAATTGTCTGTGACCCTCAGATTAGGTCAGGTTTTGTGTTCTCATACAACCTGGTTCTTTTCCTTTGTCTCAAAGGCTACTGTGTACTCTATAGTTCTCAATGGATATAAGCATCAAACAAGGTCAGCCTGGTCTACAAAGCGAGTTCCAGGCTAGCTGAGGCTACAGGGAGACCCTGCCTCAAAAAGACAAAAAAAAAAAAAAAAAAAAAAAAAAAAAAAGAAAGAAAGAAAAAGAAGAAGAAGAAGCTGATGGAAACACTTCTGTTCATATTGCTGGGACATACACATGTGTTTGCTCACTGGTTTTTGCATGGGGAAGGAGCTGTATGTGCTAGAGTTTGATGTGGCTCTTTGTAATTAGCTTCTCTTACCAAGCAAGTATTGCTATGCCAAAAGTTCATCAGAATACTAATAAAGTATCATCTTAGTGACACTGTGTAACAAATCACCCCTAAAGGCTTGTAACAAGTACTGATTATTTCTCATGGTTAGCTGCCAATTAGGTGGTTTAGGCTGGTTTGGTGGCATTTGGCTCTGCCCTAGATTCATCTAATGTTTCTCCTAAGATCTGAATCTTGCCTGGCACATTCTAATGGCAATGGCCAAGGTGCCAGAAGGGCAACAGAAATATTCACCTTAGTCTGTTTTTTAAAGCAAGTCTTACACCCAACATTAAGAGGTGGGAACTGTGTCCCATCTCTAGAGGAAGGACTTCCGTCGCATGGCGAACTGCTTATGCCCAGAGTTATGAAGAAACTTCACACCTAGTAGCTGAGGATAGCAGAGATGAGCAATGCTGTCCCTCAGGGAGTCCTGCTAGTTCATTCCTTAAGAATATATATCAGATTCCTCCAAGAAATGGTCTAGCTGTTGCTTCCCTCCAGGAAAGATGTGGGCTGGGTGCGCTTGCCTGCTGGCTCTGCCAGAGCTGGCACACAGCTAGTTCTGAACTGAGTAGCCCATGAAGTTATTGCTATTCTTAGAACTCCTTTACAGACCAGTAAACTGAGACACTGGATGTCAAGTCACTTGACCTGCGATAATTCCTGAGTTGTGGAAGATGGGAGAGGGGTAACCTCAGGGCCAAGGCCACCCTAAGGGCCATCTTCCCTCAGGTTCTTATTGGTCCCTTCTTCTCTCCACAGCATACTTTCCTGACACCTGGACCATTGAAACTCTACAGTTTCCTAAAGGGCAGAATCTATGTCAAAAAGATCATTTATAGCTATCAAAGATTTATATCTGGGGACAAATTAGTTTATTAGAAGGAACATGAGACATAGTCAAAGATCAATGTCTGACTCACAGAATGTTTTGCAAGAAAGGGGGACTTGCCTGGGAACTCCAGCACATAAATACTGGTCCCAGCTGCTTAGTTCAACCTGTGGGAATAGCTAATAGTACTAAACTTAACTGGGACTCATGTGGACAGGGTGGGTTTGTTTCTTGAGCAAGCTCAAAGGATGCCTAGTGGTCTTCCATAGTCCTCCCTCCCACCTCAGTCCTTGTCTTTCAGGAGAGCAGAAAGCAAGGGCAATACACATGACCAGATATAAACATACTTAGTGCATGTATCAGTTACTTTTCCTGTGTCTATGACAAAGTACCCAACAAGAACGAACACAAGTGAGGAGGGATCTATCTTACGATTTAGGAAGATACAGTCCATCATGTCCAGGAAGGCATGACAGCTGATCACACTGAGTCTGCAGTCAGGAAGAGAGAGATATGAATGCTGGCGCTCACTTCCTTCCTTCTTGGTCAGTCTGGACAGCTGGGGTCTGTCTTCCCATATCAATTAAACTAATCTAGAAACTCCCTCACAGGTACACACAGAGACTTGTCTCCCAGGTGACTCTAGATCCTCTCAAAGTGGATAATCATTATTAACTATCACAAGGAGGATGAAAAATCATGTCCTTTAACCTCAGCCTGGCACAGTCCATGGCTTTGGCTCTGTTCAGTCTCCAGGAAACACATGGGCAGGTTTTCAAGCCCAATGTCAGCAGTATGCAGAGACTCCCTAGGGCTCAGCTGCTCAGAGTTCTGAGCCTTTCACCTCATGGCACCTTGGGGAGTCCACTTTCTGAGGGTCTGTGATATTTTAGTAAAGGTTAATGAAGCTGAAAATAAAATGAAGTGTTCTTTTCCACCCATAAGTAATTGGAATGTTTATTTCCAATAAATTGAGTGTTCTGTGTTCCCACCTGCCAGGACGGCCCACAGCAAAGAAGATGACTCAGCCCTGTGTAGAAACCTCAGCTGGGGACCAACTAGAGGCCATTTATTCCCCTTGAATCCAAGATGGCTTTTGATCCTACCCACAGTAATTTGTTTATTTGTTTTTGAGGCAGTCTCTCACGAGGAGCCTAGGAAGGCCAGAAACTGACTATGTAGCTCAGGCTGTTCTCAAACTCATGATCCTCCTCCTTCATTCAGCCTGCCCACAGCTCAAATTACAGACATGTGCCATCATGCCTGGCTCATGAGGAACCCTAAAAAGAAAAACCCAGGCACAAATTCCTCATTGCTACCTGATTCTTCAGGTTCATTTTAATTTACACTGCACTGTGACTTTCCGCCCTTTCGATTTCTTCGATTGCTGTGACAAAACACTCTGACCAATACCAACTTGGGGGAGGAAAGGGTATTCGTGGCTTATATCTCCCCGGTCATGGTTCATCAGAGAGCTCAGGGTGGGAACTCAGAGCAGGAACCTGGAGGCAGGAGCTGAAGCACAGGCCATGGAGGAATGCTGCTTACTGACTTGCTCCCGTGGCCTCTGCTCAGACTACTTTCTTATACGATATAGAACAACCTACCCAGGGATGGCACCTCCCATAGTGGGCTGGGCCCTCCCACATCACTCAGCAATCAAGATAATTCCCCACAGACATGACCACAGGCCAGTCCATTGGAGGAAATTCCTCAGTTGAGGCTCCCTCTACCCAAGTGTGTCGAGTTGACACTAAAGCTCTCCAGCACACACCTCACCAAGGTTTTTCTCCTTTTCCTCCCTGGCTTGACAGTCTGCTTGCTCTGCCTACAGTGAGGGCCCAGGACAGGGACAGAGACTCTGACCAAAGGGTCTCAAGGTATTCTTCCTGGGAAAACTGTACTCTCTAGATCTGGGGGAGAAGTCAGTAGTTAAGTAAGAGAAGACAAGCCAGGGATGGCAATTGTTGGGTCACAGCAACTCTCAAGAGTCCAAGAGGCAGACTGGCTTAGACTGGCTTACCTCAAGCCCATCTTTCTTTTTTTTAATTTTTTTATTTAATAACAACATGATTAGAAGACGCATTTCATTACAGCTTTAACATATTCAGTAACACACTCCAGAGCAAGGATACAGCTCTTTCACAAGTGGCTGTAAATTTTTAGGTTCACAGTTGAATTAATACAGTTATACAATATTGAACTCAGTATAGACCCTGTAAGATATAAAATTGAATGAGTTTTTAACCCTTAAAGAAGATCTCCATTTCATTTTAAAATATGCCATTTCCTACATTTTTAATGCTACTAAAACTTAGATGTTTGCACATGTGTCTTTAATCTCTATGTATCTGATTATTTCTAGTCATAGTCCATTACACTCGGATCCTTAGTAACTGAGTATGGCTATAAAGTCATCAGGTAGATTTCACTGGTAATGTTTATTACCTCTACTATTTAACATGAAGTATGTTTTATGCTTCTTCCTCAAATATGTCTTTTTTTAATTTGTTGATTTTTCTGTGTGTATATCATACAGAATATCCCACACAATCTTATTCATTTATATACCCACTTCCAAAATGGCACCCTCCCATAGCCTCCCCCCTCCCACACACTGGAGCCCACATACTCTGTCATCCCTGTTACTGTTCACTGTGTTGTCAGCATCACAAGCCATTCTCCAGTGCTTGTCCATCTGCTGAATCTAGTCAATTTATCTAGAGAGCCTTGTTTTAAGAAGATCAGCTGTTCCTCATCTAGCAGCAATTAGTTGTCAATATTCATTTAGATAAGAATGGGGTCTGCTGTTCATTTTCCCAGTTCAATGCTGGGTTACTGTCTGGGAGTCTTTTGGGCCACCCTGGCCAATAACTCAAAGAAAGGTATCTCCTGTCTGGCATTGTTTCTTGTTATGTAGCTTTTAGCTATACATATGAATGCTTAAAAAATTATATTGACCCCATTAATCTTTGGTTATACTTTCCTTTTGGATGTTTAAGACCCTACAATTGGCCCAGATAAACCAATTTATTTTCACTCTTAAGGTCATTTGAGGATCTGTTCCTCAGGGGTCACAAGGGCTTGGGAGGAGCCCCTGGCTCCTTTCTTTTACCAGTTCCGCCCATGTGAAAATAAGTCAAAGGTCCTGCTCGACCATGGCTGGCTTCGCTTGGAAGCATAGAGCAACTATTTCCTCTGAGTTGACCCTCATCTTTGCAGACTGGACACTGGTTCAAGTCCATCTGGTGGAGTCTCCATGGCCTTCTTGATTAAGAGGACAGGTTATTTATCACAGCTACAGGACGGTTTGAGAGATGCTCAAGCCCATCTTTTAAGAGTTTGCCCCCTCTTTCTCTGCTTCTCCTCAGGAGAAGCAACTCAGCAGCTATTCAGGGCAGAAAACCTGTCTGTCCCCTTTGAAATAAAAAGTGAGCCCATCAGGGAGGTAAACCAGAAGCAAGCTCTGGGAGTCTCAGTAAGCTCCACCCACAAAGGAGAGCACACAAGCCCAAGGGTGCCCAGCTGTTGAAAAGACCTGCCCATGTCCTCAAGTTTCCACCCACATTTGCAGTGGAGGAAAACCTAGGGAGACCAATGCTGCCATGGCAAATGCTTTCTGGCCTTCTTGTATTTCCTGTGAGGTAGAGCCTGAGGCCAGAACTGGGGAAAGGACTATATTTGGGAGGTGACCAGTCCTACCTTGAAGGACTAGAAGAGGGAGATGGGGAGACAGGGAAGAGAGGATGAACACCTTTGCCTCTGCAAGGTCTTGTCTTCTGTCTGCAGCTCTATCCACACAGAGGACACCATCGGACAAAGACACCCACAGAACTATTGTATAGGAGTTGTCTTCAGGTGACCACCAGGGTTTGAGATGTGGCTTGGGCCAGGCAGCATCTATCATTCACTTTCCTTTCTGACCTGAGCAGACATCAGTACAAGGTGGAGCTTATGGAAATCCAGGCATCAAATGACATAGTTGCCAATAATGCAGCAGCTTTACCACTTAACCTGTTGTCTTTGTACCAGAGTCCTCAAGTTCTATCAGAGCAGAGAATGGCTGACATGCCAGTGACTGCTGGAATGCACCCACACGGAGGTTACCCAGGCTGAGCGTTTTCATCTTATCAGTACACACTCCCTGAATTCTTGAAGTCCACATCAGTCCTCCTCTTCTTTGAAGCCTTCGTACACTGCTTAATCTACAGAGCTCTCTTTTGTCCACTTCCAGAGAGAGGTAGCCAAAAAGTTTCTACATGGGTTGGCAGCGGTGCTAAGAGCCCAAGGTCACGCACTGGCTTGGAGAGAGGGAGGGCCAGGAAGGGAGTTGCTCAAGAGGAGGAGGAAGGGTACATTAAATATAGAACCTAGATCTGGATCCCCTCATCCTTTCACAGAAACAGAATCCTGAGGAAAGAGCCATAAATATATTTTAGGGACTACAGGAGACAGGACAAACTGATACAGGAGGTTTGAGCTCAGAGATGTCACTGTGTGCCAGGCAGGTGCAGCCCAAAACCAGCCTGGGGAGGAATGTGCTCAGCCCATATTTGTGGAACTGGAACGTACTGTGTGGTTGTGAATGGTGAAGTCCTGAAGTGGAGAGGGGGACAGAGAGACTCAGGGATGACACAGGTGGAGTTCACAGCTGGTTCCTGGTGACCCCCAAGTCTGAAGACTTCATAAAAAGTCTCTGGCCTGATGCATATTTTTCTCTGCTTATGTCTTCTCTGCCAGCTCACAGAAATACAAACCAAATATGCATTGCTTGAAGGCTGCAAACCATGGATGTCTTGGTGACAGGGGGTCTGGACTGTGTGGTCTGAGCTCCCCAGGGTGCTGGGGATCTGATGAACATCCATTCTCACACGTGGGCTCCCCAGGGCCCACGAGCACTGTTGTAGTGCAAACTTCTTCCCAGATGGAAAAAACCCACCAGTGATTGACTTTAAGAATGTTCCCCATGATCCGATGGCAGCTAGGCTCTATGATCCTTTTGGTGGGAGTATGGGTCACACTGAAGCAGAGGAGAAGCAGAGGAGAGACAGAAAACGGCTCCCTGGGAAGAGCAACAGTGGAAAAAGACTGCCCTCAGTTTAGCCAAGAAGAATTAGCCAAACTTCAGGCATGCCAAAAATATGTTCCAAATCCTTTATCAAAACAGACCCTGCGTCAGATTGAAGTCAGACGCGTGCTCCGCAGGACAGCTTCTTCTGGCCACAGCAGTGAGGATTCACCTATGATGCAACTTTCAAAACAGTCTGCCCAAATGGAGGATCATTCTGTGAAACTGACTTGGAGTCATCAAAAATACCAGGTCACAAAACATAAAGGAAGATGGGGGCAGTTCTAGGCTATGGGAGGCCAAGGAGATGTGAGCAGAGTGCGGCCAGAGCAGAACCTGGTTTCCTCTTGAGACATTATTGGGACCATTAGTGAAATCTGAACAGGGTCTGTGGATTAGATCATAGATTTGTGTTGGTCTTAATTCACTGATTTGGGTGATTTTTTTAAGTTAGTGAGAAAATTTTCTTCGTTTCAGGGCCACACAGGGAAGTGTTTAGAAGTATAGGGGAGAAATAGCAAAAATGTTCATATTTCGGATATCTGAGTAAGAGACAGATTTGGGGATTTTCTGTACTTTTCCTATAACCATTTTATGAGTCTAAAACTGTTATTTTAAAGTGTTTATCTAGACTGTCATTTTAATTGTTTTAATGAACACATAACAACTGCATGTATTTATGGGGTACAATGTGGTATTTCAATAAATTGTCCCTTTTTAATTCAGTGTCTGATTTCAGTTGCATCCTTTTTACCCCCATCCAGGAGACCCTCACTCTACCTTCACACTGTTCACACATGTAACCACCCATAGTTTGCCAAGCTGTGCATTCCATCTGAGCTGAGTGTGTCAATTGGCAAATGGCTATACCCACCATCTCAGGTGAGGGCTTCCTTGAAGTCTGGTTCTCCCACCCATCCTAGCATCAACCAGCCTGCTACCCTGTGAGTTCTAACCTCTGCCAAGACATGGCTTACCACAGCTTCTGGCCAAAGATAGGCCAGCTTGAAGGCCAGGCCAAGAGAGGGTTACCATACCCCTGTCACTGAGGGTCCCTCCTCCTGTTTCCTTCTGTCCTGGCCCTTTCCTCGCCCTTGAGATTTTGATAAGTGGGAGGCACCTGTCCTCAGGAACTGGCAGGTTTGGTGGGGTCACATGCAGGCTGAGCAGTATGTACCTGTCCCTAATAGTGAATATGTGTGAAGAGGAGTCCCAGGTGGGCACCAGGAGCAGAGGCAAAAGTCTCCTTCAAGTATCTGGTGGCCCAACCTTCACAGTCCTGGGGACCTGCCTGGACACAGAGATGTAATGTTTTGTCCTTGTGGCTCACAAATGCTGACGTGTTTCCTGCCTTCTGCCTTTATGCATCTCCTCTTGAGCTGCTGGACTCTGGCCTGCTCCTCTCAGGGTCTCAGGACCCATCATTGTTGGTGACTCTGTGCCATCCTGTTAGAGCATCTGTCCATGCTGTCTGTAAAGTCTATATTACAATAAGTCTCAAGCTTGTGCTGAGACCAACCGTGGCTGTTTCTCATGACTGCTGACTGGCCTCTGCTGCCTGCTCTCTCCTCTCACCCTAACCCATCTCCTAGATGCCCTCACAGCTCTCCAAGACAGGCTTGGCTCTTGTGCCAAACCCTCTACTTGGTTAGTTCCATGCCCACATCAGGGCCCACACTCCTGGGGAGCCCCCTGAACTGTTCCCAGAATTCAAGTATCAGGTCCAGCAGGGTGGTAACCCCCAGATAGAATAGCAAGGCTATACCACAGAGCAGAGGTTGAACTGCCATTGTGGCCTGTGACTGATAAGCCAAATCAAATCTCATGCTTTGCGGTTCAGAGAGCTTTCCCCCATGCAGGGGGTCCTGGGCTGTCTTGCAGCTGGCCAGCTGCTGGCTCCAGGACTGTGGGAGGTTTAGCCTTCATAGCTACCCATGCTGAGGGGGAAAATTCCAGCCTGAAAAGGTCAGAGAAGTCAAGCCCACAATGTCCATATCATATGATCCCGTCTGCTCTTTCCTTCTAAGCATCCAGAGGGTCAGTCTGTGGGGGAGAAGCCCCAGCAAGCATGCCGGAGATCAGACTGTCTGGGAATGGCTCTTCAGGCCAGTGGTCAGCCTTATTCTCTTTTGAGGGATAGTAGCTGGAAATTCACAGTGGTCTTCCTTCACAGACACACAGGTACTCTGTGTGAGAAGAGCCCCAAGCAGGCTTCATGGATCAGGGCTGCTGGGCACAGCTGGTCATGCACTTTGCATTTACACTCTATAAGAGCTCCAAATGAGGTTTATGCAGGTCAGTGTAAAAGAAATCTCATGTGTTCAAAGTAAACACTGAAAATATGCTACACATTTTATAGCCTTATTTAGGCTTTTGTTCATTTTTAAAGGCATCAAGAGCCTCATAAAATAAAGCAGTCAAAGTCCATGCCATCCTCTGAGGGCTTGAGAAGCATGCATGTGCCCACAGGTACCCACTCACTTGCTGATAAACACATCACACACCCACATGCTGGGTTGATTAACATTGGAGTATTCCTATTTCTTCACCAAAACATTCAAATGGCCTTCAGACAAATCACTTTTTTTCTACATTACAGAAGACACCATTTGTCTTAGTTTGTTTCTCCATTGCTGTGACAAAATATTCTGACCAATACCAACTTGGGGAGGAAAGGGTTTATTTGTCTTATATCTCCTGGGTCACAGTTCATCAGGGAGCCCAAGGTAGGAACTCAGGGAAGGAACCTGGAGGCAGGAGCTGGAGCACAGGCCATGGAGAAATACTGCTTACTGGCTTGCTCCTCTGGCCCCTGCTCAGCCTGCTTTCTTATGTGACATAGGCCCACCTGTCCTGGGGTGGCACCACCCACAGTGGGCTGGGCCCTCCAACATCACTCAACAATCAGTTAAAGTGCCCCATGGACATGGCCACAGGCCAATCCAATGAAGGAAATTCCCCAATTGAGGCTCCCTCAACCCAGGTGTGTCAAGTTAACACTAAAGCTATCCAGCACACCATTAAATCAGATGCCTCATTGCATGCTCTCTTTGGAACCTGGAAATCTCAGCACAATAGCATTCTTCTCTGTTGCAAAGGCTAGCTCTCCAGCAAGGGCAGATGACTTTCAGAAGAATGAGCCTGTATTGTAAGCTCCAGACCAGCAGCTCATCCATTACCCTGGCCAGATCCTCTTTATACCTAGCACTAGAAAGGATGGTCAGTAGGAGCTTTGTTGATTCTTTAGGTCTAGTCCAGTGCTCAGAGCCATGAAGACCAACCCTGCTTGCTTCAGCAGTAGAGCAAGGCAGAGTAAAAAGGCTATTGCTGAGCTGTTGGGCTGTCAGCCTCCCCTTGGCCCAAACTCCGCTGCTACTGGGAGGCCGTTGTGCACCAGTCCCCATCACAGAAGGTCGGGGCAGGCAGCGGTGAGTACAACATGAGAAAATACCTGGGAGACTGTATCAGTGACAGCTCGTTTATTATGGCAGAAGCAGAGGGTTATATAGGAAAGTTTCATGGGCAAAGAGGTGGGGTTGAGTTTTTGGTGGGCAGGCAGGTAGGGGGAGGGAGGGGGCTTCTAAGGCTACTTGGCCTTTGTCCTGTCATCTGGTCACATGATCTACAAGAGCCCTGGTTAGGATTAAGGGATTAGAGACCTAATAGTTTTTCCTGGGGTGCTGTTGGGTAAGAGACAGTGTATTTAGAATGGTGTAGGCCTGGCTCCTGCCATCCTCACTGGGAGGTCTCCAGCCGGTGGCTATGCTCTACATTCCAGGCACTCCTGACTTATCCCAACACTGGGCCAACAGGTTGGAGGTGAACAGTTAATGAGAATGTGACATTATTAATTGCTATTAATGAAAATTAATAAGCAAAAATTAAAGGATTAGCTTACTCATTGGAAAGAAAATAATAACAATAATGAGTGTCATGCATAATCCAATTCCCATAAAAATGATAACAGTGATAAAGCTTAGTACAACAGTAAAAGTCCTTCAAACTTTTCATAGGCTGTATCTATAAAAATTGTTTTAATTGTGTCCACAAGAATAATTAATAATACTTAATTACTACATCATAATATTTACAGGTACAGTATAATATTTTGACACTTGATACAATATCATATCAGGGTGATTAACATTTCTGTCACCAAGCTTTTATTACTTCTGGTCTTAGGAACAGTCAAACTCCTCTCTTCTAGCTATTTTGAAATACTCAGTGAGTTACTGTGACTTACAGTTGTCCTGCTGTGCACAGAATACTTACTCCTCCCGCCTAAAACTTTTATGCCCATTCCCCTTGCCTCTCCCAGCCTCAGACATCAGTGTTCTCTCTGCTTCTTCTTCGAGAGTTTCCTAGCAGACTTGGAATAATGGGCCCCATCCAGCCTTGAATCTCTACCTCCCTGTCAGCATTCTAATGAACATTTTCCCATTACAAGATGAAGATTTCTTAGCAGGGTTGAATTCTGATCCAAACAGCAATGAAGAAACACTTTGGCCTTTGTAAATTATTTTGATGAGAGGCCATTGTCTCCTGGCCTACTCCATGTTCAGGACATAGCTCAAATCCATCACTGGGAAGAGAACACCAGGGCCTAGTCAGTATGTGGAGCTCTTTGTCTCTCCTTGTCACTTTCTGACCTTGTGACAAGCCGGGGCACAGGGCTTATTCAACTGTTCCTCTGCATGAGGTCAATCGCACACTGTTTCCCTAAAGACAGGGATGTGAGCTGTTGTTTTGGGATCTCATTCATTTGTTCATTCATTAGCTCATTCAAAGTGCAGGTAAATGGAAGGAACTAGAAACTATTATATAAGTGAAGCAACACAGTCTCAGAAAAAAGAAAAAACATATGTTCTCCTTCATATATGGATCCTAGCACCACATCCTGATAAGTGAGTATATATCCAGACATAACTGCAGGAACCAGGATAGTGGAAAGGAACCAGGGGAGGTAAAGGAAAAGAAAGAATCTGAAAGAGAAGAACAGCAGGAAACAGGTGTTAATAAGGAAGATATGGATAAAACTGGGGTAAGTTTAAGGGGAGGGGAGAAGGAAAGTTATACAAGGAACGTTGGGGATAAAGGGAAAGAAGGAGCTCAAGAGAGGTGAGACCATAGGAGAACGGTATTATTATGGGAGAAATGGGAAAAATTGGGGCACTTTAAATGAGAAAAACATGGTGGAAGTGTTAGACAATGCGAGAGATAGATAATGCCTAGCTAGTTTTTAAAACAAGAAACAAAGGGAACCATATTAAGTGAACAACCTACTGACAAATTATACATACAACTAGCTCAAGGAATATGATATATGTCTAGGCAAGGTTTATCTGAGAATGTTTAGTCTTTGCCCAAGCTTTATCGGCATAGCACATGGCAATGAAAAGAACCAGACTGGTGGAAATAACCTTCTTGGATGTTTAGCAGCCATACTTTGAGGCCTATACTAATTTGGTCAGAGGGACATAAAGGACAGTTTTTGTTCCCTGCCCTCCTAGGTTGACTAAGTTCCAAGGGACTATGAGCATCTTTCAAAATGTCTTGTAACTGTGGTGAGTCATCTGTCCTCTTTATCAAGGGGTACATGGAGACCCCACCAAATGGATGTGAACCAGTGTCCAGTCTACAAGGAAGAGGGCCAACACAGAGGAAACATTTCCTCTATGCTTCCAAGTGAAGCCAGACATGTTTGAGCAGGACCTTTGGCTTATCTTCACATAGATGGAACTGGTAAAAGAAAGGAGCCAGGGGCTCCTCCCAAGCCCATGTGACCACTGAGGAACAGATCCTCAAATGACCTTAAGAGTAAAAATAAACTGGTTTATCTGGGCCAACATAACACCCAAAAGGAAAGTATAACCAAAGATTAAAGGGATCAATATAATTCTTTAAGAGTCCATGTGTATAGCTAAAAGCTACATAACAAGAAACAATGCCAGACAGACAGGAGGTACTCCATTGAGTTATTGGCCAGGGTGACCCAAAGACTCCCAGACAGTAACCCATCATGGAACTGGGAAAATCAACAGCAGACCCCAATCTTATATAAAGGAATATTGGCAACTGATTGTTGCTAGATTAGGAAAAGCTGATCTTTCTAAAACAAGGAACTCTAGATAGACTGACTAGATTAAGAGGATGGACAAGCACTGGGGAAAGGCTGGGGGTGCCGACAACACAGTGGACAGTAACAGACGGCAGAGTATATGGGCTTCAGTGTGTGTAGGGGAGGCTATGGGAAGGTGCCCTATGGGATGTAGGTATATATAGTTGAAAAAGATTGACTGGGATGTTCCGTATGAAATACACACAAAAAAAAATCAACAAGTAAAAAATGAGTTATATTTGAGGAAGAAGCATAAAAGTTTAGTAGAGGTGACAAACATTACCATTGAAATCTACCTGATGACTTAATATCCATGCTCAGGTGCCAAGGATCTCAGAAAGTAACCAACTGTGACTAGTAATAATCAGATACATAGAAATTAGAGACACATGTGAAAACATCTAAATGTTAGTAGCATTAAAAAAATGAGTTTTTCTGTATGACATAGTATATTCTAAAATGAAATGGAGATCTTTTTTAAAGGTTAAAACCTCATTCAATTTTATGTCCTATATGGTTTATATTGAGTTCAATATTTTATAACTGTATTAATTCAACTGTGAACCTAAAAATTTACAGCCAATTTTGAAAAAGATGCATCTTTGCTCTGGAAATTGTTATTGAATATGTTAATGCTGTAATGAAATGCTTCTTCTAATCATGTGATTATTAAATAAATAATTAAAAGAGAAAACTGAAATCTAAGGAGTATGGCTGACCTGGCCAGGGACTCACCCTTATACTTGAAAATTGAAGTTTCTTCATTGTAGGTAATAACTTATGGTCCATCTATATTGCTTATTTATTTACAGGACTGATCATGCTAGCAAGCGCCTTGCCAGGTCTACCCCATAAAATGCTTATTATATGGAAAAGTAAAGAGACCATTGAAAGAAGAGCGTCAGTGATCAAATAATTTTGGCATGTGCTAGGTTAAATGGTAAACAGAAACCTTTCCTGTGAGACTCATAAGAACTTTGATGCACAATATGTTCCATGAAGCCATCAAGGGGAGATCATGCATCTATTTTCCATGATTATTTTCAGAGGACATATGCAAAACACAGTTCAAGAAAACTTTGTTCGGAAATTACACTGCCTTTGCCACTCTAATTCAAACAAAATTGTTGAAAATGCCTTTCAAATGACAAATTGTTTATAGTGGAAATCATTGTTCTTTCTTAAAAGGCCAGTTTCAAGTTTGAAATCACACTGTGCACATTTGATTAATGAAAATCATTTATCATTAGTAATACCAAAAGTCCATTGCGAACTAAGAGTATTTACAAGTATCTTAAGGAGATTAACACACTTTCAGCAGTTACACTCAATTACCTGTGTTGGAGGCTTCAACTGGTCCCTGGATATCCATTCTGTCTTCCGGTTCTTCATAGAACTCACATTCCACACATTTCCTAGCTTCTCTTGCAGCTATATGAGGCCATGAAATGATGTTCTGGCTGATGGAATTGGTCAGAAATACAGATTTCCAAATCTCATCCTTCAGAGGAACCTCCTTGTTAAATATTTCCTTCCTTTTCTGTGTTAGTTATCTCACCATGAGAAAATATCTGAAAAAGAAAACTTAAAAGAGCAATGTTTTATTTTGGCTCATGAATTCAGAGATTTCAGGCCTTGGTCGTTTGGCTCCATTGCTTTTAGACCTGTAGCAAAGCAGGTAGAAGGGAAGATGGAGGGAAGTCTTATGACAGCCAGCATTGAGAGATTGTTATGGGAAAACAGGCATGGGACCAGCCACCCACAGAGAAGGCCCATGAGATTCATATGAAAGAAATCAGATTAGACTTTCCTTTTGGATGTTTAAGGCCATACAGTTGGCCCAGATAAATCAATTTACTTTCACTCTTAAGGTCAATTAAAGGGGTCGATAAAATTTCTTAAGAGTCCATATGCATAGCTAAAGGCTACATAACAAGCAACAATGCCAGATAGGAGATACTTTCTTTTGA
>NW_008327613.1:693199-693869 GCF_000622305.1 Nannospalax galili
TCCAGTTCATTTTAGAATGTATTATATTGAGGAGGAATCATGGAAATTTTCGTCATGTTCATTGGTAGAGGTAATAAACATTACCATTGAAATCTACCTGATGACTTTATAGACATACACAGGTGCCAAGGATCCAAGTGCAACCGATTATGACTAGTAATAATCAGATACACACAGATTAGAGACGCATGCGCCAACATCTCAGTGTTAGAAGCAAAAACAATGAATCTTTCTGCAAGGAACAATATATTCTAAAATGAAATGGAGATCTTTTTTAAAGGTTAAAAAACTCATTCAGTTTTATGTCTTACAGGGCTTATACTGAGTTCTATATTGTATAACTGTATTAATTCAACTGTCAACCTAGAAACTTGCACCCACTTGTGAAAGAGATGTACTGTTGCTCTGGAGTGTGTTACTGAATATGTTAAAGCTGTAGTGAAATGCTTCTTCTAATCATGTAGTTATTAAAAATTAAAAAAATAATGATTAAAAAAATAATTCTTCAAAGCACAAATATTTGCTCCTTAATAATTAGTAGATGTGAAAAACATTACCACTGAAATCTACCTGATGACTTTATATCTATGCTCAGATGCCAAGGAGCTCAGAAAGTAACCGACAGTGACTAGTAATAATCAGATATATAGAGATTAGAAACGCATGTGCA